>NC_061847.1:10046267-10061267 GCF_019202785.1 Penaeus chinensis | reverse complement strand
AAGATGACGTTGGCATTTTAAGAAATCCAGTGAGATGATGATAGCAGTGAAATTCAAGTACCTGAGCGGATGGAGCGGCGGCCGGGAGCTGTGGGCGAAGCGGGGAACTTTTAGAAAGTGATTGACGATAGATGGCGGCGAGTGACAGTCGCGAGGCTGAAAGGAAGTTACGCTTGATGGTAACGAGTAATAGGAGCAGCACTCTCCCCAACTTCGCCCCAACCCCCACCTTTCTCAGCTTCTCTTTTCTCTCTCTCTCCCCCCCCCCCCTTTCCCGGGGGGTGGGACCTGCGGTCAGGCGGAGATTTCATTTTCACTCTTTCTCTCAGAACGTATTTTAATCACTTTTCTTTGTTTGGTGTGTGAACTGTGATGGGTACCCGGTTTTGTCTTGTTCCTGTTTCAGTGTCACGGTTTTACTTATACTCTCTCTCTCTCTCTCTCTCTCTCTCTCTCTCTCTCTCTCTCTCTCTCTCTCTCTCTCTCTCTCTCTCTCTCTCTCTCTCTCTCTTCTTTCTGTCTCTCTCTCACTTTCACTCTCACTCTCTTCTCTTTCTTTCTTAATTTATTGATTTATAAATAAATATTGATTTTCTCTCACACGCATCCCTCCTCCTGCTTCGCTGCCTTTTTCCTCTCTCTTTCCTTCTCCCACCCTCCTCCATCGCCCACTCTCCTGCTTTCTCATTTTCATTTTCCTATATTTCCACCCTCGCCTCCGCCTCGTACGTCACTCGCCCCGATACATTTCTTGCGACCTTTGGGAAAGTTATCGGAGCTGCGTCGTTTTCCTTTTCTTCCGTTGTTCTCGCTCACGGCCGGGTGTGGGGGTGAGCGCGTGAGATTGCTTGCTCTCGAGTGGGTGGCCGTGGGCGTGGGTGGGGCGAAGGGGGGTGGCTAGAAGGGGATGAAGGCGGGTCTAGTGCAAGAGGTGTTTGTAACGGCGCGGACAGCTGGGCGCGATTTAGTCTAATTACGCGCTAATGACAGCTGAGTTTTTTTTTCGGTTTTGTGATGCTGCTCTCCATTAAGCTTGGTTTTGGGAGGAACATGAGGTTTGGCGCGGATTTCTAAGAGAAAAGAGCGCGTTTCTCTTTGCCGATTCGCTAATGAGGTGAATTTGCATGCTTATTTATTTATGTATTCATTTTTGGTTTTCTCTTTTTTCTTTTTTTTTGGGGGGGGGGGGGTGGGGGACGTGTGGATGAGTTACGCAGCGTTGATGTATTTTGATAATTGGTTTCTTTCGCATATTTTTGTTTTTCATAAAAAAAAAAGTTTTGTTACTGGTCTAGGAACGGTAACCGGATGGCCGTGTGATGTCTTGTTCGCTCGTAACGGTCGTTGATCGGTCAAACTGTGACGAGGACTGCTGGTGACAGTGCGTGTTAAGGGAGAGGGGGAAGGGGATGTGTCAGGGTAGGGAGGAGGGGAGAATTGTGTTGGTGGAGGGGGAGGGTGTTAAGGTCGGAAGGAGAGAGAGACGGTGCTGGGGGAGGATGGAGGGGACTGAGGTGGGGGAGGGGACAGTGGGTGGTGCAGTTGGAGGAGAGAAGGTTGTTGGCATAAGGGTTAGAAGGGGAGAAGCATAGAAGGGGAGGGAGTTCGGGGTTGGGAGGGGAGAGGAGGGGGAGTTGGCGAAAGAGGGGGGAGCGGAGTCTGAGGTGACGTCCTGCTCACACGTCTTAGTCTAGGTCATGCACGGTGCCTGCTAGGGAGGTAGGAGACGAGGGTAGGGGAGGAGGGAAAGAGAGTAAGGGAGGAGGCGACGCGGGCGAGGGAGGAAGGGGAGAGAGGGAGATGATGTAGGGGGACTGGAAAAGGGCAAAGGGAAGTTGGAGGCGACGTCACGTTCATGCAAGATTAAGTATTGGGGGGAGTGGGGGGAGGGTAAGTGGGGGTGTATCACGTCCGAATCTGGTTTATCGGAAATTTATATTGGCTTGATCGTCAGTGTAAGAGCTGATTGGTCGAGACGTCAGGCGACCAAAAAATCGAGGAGTTTGTGTCTGTCATGTATTTCTTGGTTAAGTATTTTTTCTCAGTTAAGATTTAGAAGACAAAAATGTTTTATACTTATTTTACAATTTTCGATTAGGATTGGAGACTATGACAGGCGAAATTATACAATTTTTCTCGCTTGGATGACAGTGTCGAGATGTGACTCGATTGTCTCGTTGATTTCGCAATGGTGATCAAGGTTGTCGGTACTGAGAGCCGATCGGGGACAAGAAGTGCAATAATCTGTACGTTTCTTAGCAGCAGCAGGCGAGTAGGTGTCACGGTTCACGGGTGGTTCATGGGTTCGTGACGTCGCTTATGAACCGTAAATGAAGCACTTTTTCACCCCAATATTTTTTCTTTGGTTTTTGTGTGCGTTGGGTTCGGGACTGGAGGAATAGAAGAAATCTGATCATGTTTTGAAAATACGGTGTTTCCGAGGGTGAAAGTGGGAAAGTTCAAAGAAAATTGGACCTTTGTAACACATGACCTGACTCGGCACAATGCTGCAGTCCTACGTGAGCGGGAAGGGGGAGAGAGAGAGAGAGAGAGAGAGAGAGAGAGAGAGAGAGAGAGAGAGAGAGAGAGAGAGAGAGAGAGAGAGAGAGAGAGAGAGAGAGAGAGAGAGAGAGAGAGAGAGAGGGAGGGAGGGGGGGAGAAAGAAAGAAAGAAAGAAAGAAAGAAAGAAAGAAAGAAAGAAAGAAAGAAAGAAAGAGAAAGAGATAGAGAGGAGGGGGCGAAGATGGAGGAGGCGCTGGAAGAACTAGCACCAACTTTCCTCGTTTATCATAGCAACACGAGAAAGGTTTCCATTGCGAGATGTTTTCACATCAGGGAACAACAGCATCTGGCGAATTAAAGGGGCCTCAGGCGCAGGTGTACAGCTTCTTGCAACGCGCTCTAATGGTCTCCTTACGTTTATATATATATATATATATATATATATATATATATATATATATATATATATATAACCTCTCAATAGTGAATTGAGAGAGGCCTATGTCCTGCAGCGGAATGAATGGGAATGAATGGATGTTAAAGAAAAAAAAAAAATATATATATATATACACATTATACATATTATATATATATATATATATATATATATATATATATATATATATATATATATGTATATATGTACACGCCTATATTTACATTTATATTGCTTATGCCATATATAGCCATGCGTTCTGTTCGGGGAAGTACAGTGAAAGGATTTTCATCTTTCAGTAAAAGCAAACTTGCAGGAATTTCGATCATCTTCGGTGTGACTTGTGCCAAGTGATTTACGTGCCATAGGAAAGCTGATTGGTCACTTGAATTTTTAATCACAAAAAAATATAAGTGAAACATTTGAGGACAGTTTAGGCATTAGGAAAAGTTGTTTTGCTCTTGCGACTGAGAAAAAGGTCAAAAGTGAACTGAGCTCCTCATATACTGGAAGCAGATCCTCGCTCTTGTGAGAGAGCTGCACTTAAAGCCTTGGAGAAAAGAAACAGAGAAAGATAATTGAACAATAATTGCAAAGGAGATTTGAGCCCAATAAAGGGTAGGAGTCTGGAATCGCAGCCCCTTAGGCCGCGGCAAAGGGACTTGCCACGGCGCTTAACGGGAAGACAATGAAGACAAGAAACCTTTCTGCTCGCTATACGTTTATTATACCGAGTTAAGATGAGGTGTGAAGACAGTTACGGTTACTGGTGGAGGCTCTTCGCCGCCACGGAGGAGGTTCTCCCCGTCCTGGTGGAGAAGGTGTTGGAGATCATTCTGCACTACATGCTACTCGCCTGTCTGTAAGTACGCTTCCTCGCCCTCCTCCCTCATCTTTCTGCTCTTCGTTCTCTTCTGGTTCATGACACAGAAACACGTATTCGGACTCACAAGCACACTTGCACACCCGCATTTAGATACGCAAGCATTTACCCTCTCTCTCTCTCTCTCTCTCTCTCTCTCTCTCTCTCTCTCTCTCTCTCTCTCTCTCTCTCTCTCTCTCTCTCTCTCTCTCTCTCTCTCTCTCTCTCTATCTCTATCTCACGCACGCACGTAGGCACACACACACACACACACACACACACACACACACACACACACACACACACACACACACACACACACACACACACACACACACACACACACACACACACACACACACACACACACGCGCGCGCGCGCACACTCACACGCACACGCACGCACACACCCACACGCACACGCACGCACACACCCACACGCACACGCACGCACACACCCACACGCACACGCACACGCACACAACCAAACTTAAGACTGTACCTTTGTCTTTCCCTCAACTCCGTCACATGGTGTTCTTTCGAGAACCTTCTCTCGCTGCTCTTTTTTTCTCATTTCTTTTTTCTCCTTTGCTCTTTCTTCTCCCTTCCGAAAGCTTCCGAAAGATGCTCGTCCCAGTTTTGCATAATGGAGCGGGCCTTTTGTTCTTTGGGTTGGCTTATTGTCGTACGGTAAACTTACGAGAATTTTCATTTTATTTTCGCGATGTCCGCCCTTGTGGTTCCGGGTTGACCTTTTTGTCTTATTGAAGGCTCGGATTTACGATGGCAACGGTTTTTCATGTTATTGTTATTATTGTTGTTGTGTGTTGTTGATGCTATTGATGCTGTTGTCATTATCATCTTTATCATTATTTTTGTTATTGATGATGTTTCGTTGTTGTTGTTGTTATTATTGTTATTGTTGCTGTTATCATTTTCAGTTTGCGTTTGATCTCTTATTTCACCTAACACTTTCTCCTCGTGTCTGGTCAGTTTTGTATTCATGCTGGGTCAAGGTAGCCATGACTCGACAGGTTTACATAACACACCTAGATACTACATTAGCGATATTAGGAACGGCTGTGTGAGTGTGTGTTGTGCGTCTCTTTTTCCCAGTGACAGTCACAGGTCGCAGCCTGCCCGTGACGCTGTAAAATTTCCACTGCGCGCCACACTTCCTTGTGGTTTTAGCATTCTTAGATTTTGTTTATATATATATATATATATATATATATATATATATACACACACACACACACACACACACACACACACACACACACACACACACACACACACACACACACACACACACACACACACACGCATATATATATATATATATATATATATATATATATATATGTATACATATATATTACATATTATATTTTCTGCATTTTTTTTTCTTTTCCGTGTTAGTAATGTGAATGCGTGTGTCCGTACGTGTGCGCTCGAGTACTGAAAGAAATAGTCACTGGATATAATGAAACCTTCAAATAACGCTGGAGCCCTCGATAAGGCCATGAACCAAATTCATTATGCCAGGTCACAGGCACTTTCCATTTGAGAATTTCGAGTGGCTCCCCTGCCCGGAGACAGGAGGTCACCTTCCCCCGTCATGCCCGTGCGGGTCGGGCGTCGCGAGGGAAAGGGTTCGGCGCTCTGACCCAAGATCTTTATAAGTACTTATACTTATACTTATATAGACGTTGCTCTGACCTACGATCAGTTCCCAGACCACTCCTAATTTACCGGAGGTCAAGACGCTTTTCAGCGTTCATTGTCGATTCTCTCTCTCTCTCTCTCTCTCTCTCTCTCTCTCTCTCTCTCTCTCTCTCTCTCTCTCTCTCTCTCTCTCTCTCTCTCTCTCTCTCTCTCTCTCTCTCTCTCTCTCTCTCTCTCTCTCTCTCTCTCTCTCTCTCTCTCTCTCTCTCTCTCTCTCTCTCTCTCTCTCTCTCTCTCTCTCTCTCTCTCTCTCTCTCTCTCTCTCTCTCTCTCTCTCTCTCTCTCTCTCTCTCTCTCTCTCTCTCTCTCTCTCTCTCTCTCTCTCTCTCTCTCCTCTCTCTCTCTCTCTCTCTCTCTCTCTCTCTCTCTCTCTCTCTCTCTCTCTCTCTCTCTCTCTTTCTTTCTTTTTCACTTTCCCACTCTCTTTCTCTCCGTCGTTTATTTTAGTCGTCTGACCCACTTTCTGCCCTGCCTTGACCTTAGGCAAGACACGCCCTTTTCTTTTCGCTAAAATGTCAACGCTTCGCCTTCATCCTCGTATCAGGGAAGAGGTTTTGATAGATGGTCTTTGACGTTACTTCTGGGGTTATTTATTTTCATGTGAATTGTTGTTGTTATTGACATTGTTATTGTTATTTTTTATTATTTTTATTTATTCATATATTTATTATTTGTTTCGACATTGTTAGTTATTTTTTTAGTATTTTTATTTTTTTCACATATTTATTATTTGTTTCGACATTGTTATTGTTAGTTTTTAATTATTTTTATTTATTTATTCATGTATTATTTATTTCGACGTGAAGGAGGAGGAACCTGTCATGGTTGATGGCGAGAAGGCAAGCAGGGGAGAAGAGTAGGGGGGGGGGGGGGTAGAGGGGGGTTCATTAAATAACCGAGCCCAACCTTCCGTCCAGTTAGTTCCGGCAATGGAAGGTAGCGGAGTGTGGAGTTAGTGGTGGAGGTTAAGCAGAGTGTTGGAGGGAGGAGCTTAAGGGAGGGAGGACATTGGTGGAGGGATGAGTGTTGGAGGGAGGAGTTCAAGGGAAGGAGGACGCTGGAATGTTGGTGGAGGGAGGAATAGGGAGGAGTTCAAGGGAGGGAGGACGTTGGAAGGTTGGTGGAGGGATGAGGTTGGAGGTAGGACGCTGAAAGGTTGGTGGAGGGATGAGGTTGGAATGTTGGTGGAGGGGGGTTTGATAGTGGTGGTGGAGGGAAGAGTTTCAGAAGGTTAGTGGAGGGTAGAGTGTTGAGCTAGTGGTGGAGGGAGGTAGTTGGGAGGGATGGTGGAGGGAAGAGTTTGAGGGGTTGGTGGAGGGCAGAATTGGGGAGACCTAAGAAGCTGAGGGTGAAGTTTTGGAGCGGAGTGTTGGAGGGAGATTTGGGAGGTTGGTTTAGGGACTTTGGTGGGAGACGACCCCCCCCCCCCCCAGTTTCGGCTGCTGGGAGACGCCATCTGGATTTTGCGGACTTGTTGTCTCTGGGACTTAGTTGTTATTCTGATACAGAGGACATGGACTATTAAAGTCAGAAAAGGAAAAGAAAGAAAAATATTAGATAGGTTCTGGTCTCACATGTTTAAGATTAACTAATTTTATCACACCCACACACACACACACGAATATATATATATATATATATATATATATATATATATATATAAAATACTCATTTGCCTTAAATCTTAAATCTCAGGCAAGGGAGGAATTGGTGATTAATTAGTTCACGCCAGACAGTCCAACTAACTTTCCTTCATAACTCTCACATCCTCCTTCTCTCTTGATACTCACATTCATTCTGAGGATCTTGTGTACTTACCGCAACAAAGATAAAAATCGGTTTATGAATGGACATGCAAAGGAGACGAAGGAAGGCGGAAGTTTGCGGTTTTCCCTAAGGGTTTTGTCAATGCCACATTCATCCCACCGCAAATACGCTGTTTCTTATAATGTTGAATATGAGGGTGTTATGAATCACCGCAGTGGGAGACGCGTGGGCTGAGTTGATGCGAATTCATCGAAATAGCGGAGGAGGAAGAGAGGAAGAACGAGGAGAATGCAGCCCGGGGTTAATGGCAGGCAGTTGGTTCACTTCAGTAGCCACTGATGGAAATACAGCCGGACTTCCGGTCGCTGATCTCGCCGAGGTACTTGGCTGCGTCCGAGATGGAGTGCGCGGGGGCTTAGTGCTGCGGGCGTTGCCTGTGCTCCGAGGGGCTGCCGAGGGCGGGGCTCGCCCGGTTGTTTCGCCGGCTTCCTGGTTGGAAAGACGCTGCTTATGTCAATAGGAAACATACAAGGCGCGGGGTGTTTTGCAGTAACTGAAGTCTCGTGATATATATGTGTGTGTGTGTGTGTGTGTGTGTGTGTGTGTGTGTGTGTGTGTGTGTGTGTGTGTGTGTGTGTGTGTGTGTGTGTGTGTGTGTGTGTTTGTGTGTGGTGTGTGTGTGTGCGTAAACATGCGTACATGTGTAGATATACGTATGTATGTGTGTATTCAAACAAAAATACAATCACGTACGCCCCCCCCCCCCCACACACGCAAACGCACGCACGCACACGCACACACACACATATACAATATAAGTATATTATTGATTAAATTGTGAGTGTGTGTAATGTTTATTTTTCGGTGTGTTTAAACGACTAAACAAGTACCAGGTATCTATACTTCGCTGCAGTTATGGATGTCTTACATGTAGTCATATTTTTTATGTATGCTTAGCTATGATGAAACATTTTTATGTCTATTGAAACCCAAATCTTTCAAAAAAAAAAAAAAAAAAGAGAGAGAGAGAGAGAGAGAGAGACCAAGTTGAGATCACTCGTACAGGTCGCAAGTTGACTGGCAACTTTCAGGCAGTTTCCCGTGGAGTTGCTAGCGTATTCTCCGCTGCGTGGATTGTCACCAAGGTATCCCAGCTAGCGGGGGGGGGGGGGGGGTCGTCTCAACAAGATAGTCGTGAAAAAAGGCCGTTTTATAACCTGTCCAAGTGATTTTGTTTTGTTTTCTTGTTAGATTTTGTTAAACCGCTACACGGCTGTGATTTTAGTGGTTGGTGGCGGGAGGCTGTAATTGCCGATTTCTCTGTGGAGTTGATCATCCCCGTCAACCGAACTGATACGATTGGATGTGAACCGAATCAACAGGGCGTCATAAAAGTATAAAGAGATCAATAAAGATGGTAATGATGTCGGTAAATATATGGATCCGGGAGTAAAGACACCTTGGAAGAGTGATTTATCGGTTGCACAAAGAGCGTTGAAGACAGGCGCCGGTGTGAGATTGCGTGAGTATGTGTGTACAATTCGAACAAGAAGACGGCGGCAGTTGCGGGAGAGTTGACCATCTTGCACACGTCACCAGCGCTCGCCGCGACTTCCGTGGTTGATTAAGACGAATTGGGAGACGCAAGGGAGTCGCCAGCTGGTGAATGGACCACGCTGTTGTTTTGGGTTATTTTTGTTGTTTTATTGTGAACAGATTTGACTTTATGTTTGTTCTTTAATATATAGTGTGTAGCTGTATGCGGTGGCGGTATTTTAAAAATGAAGACAGAAGTAGGCTTTGTTTCGTGTTGGATTTAGATTAAGTATTCGGCAGCAGTTTTGAATAAGGTTCGGGACACGAGTACATTCAGAAATTGAGCCCCCATGGCAGGTGAATGAAGAAATGCTAATCGCTCAGATATTCGGGTGACCGCACCACTTATCCGAGGTTACGTACTTGGAGGAATCGACGTAGGCCTACTCTGTGGTCTACTTACAATAAGTAGCCTAGTTCATCTCGCCTGGGTGACATCACACAAGGAGGCTGAGTTGCAGAAGGTAATGATGAGTAAGAAGTAGGTTGTCACGAGAGGCTGAGAACTAGATTTTGGGGAGGTTGTGAGGCACTTGGAGCGGCTAAAGAGAGAGAGAGAGAGAGAGAGAGAGAGAGAGAGAGAGAGAGAGAGAGAGAGAGAGAGAGAGCGAGCGCGGAAGATGTGGAGAACAAAGTGTTGTGAATTTGTGGATGCTGGTAATGAGAGAGGAAGTGGCAGATGGTGCTGGCAGAAGGGGTAAAAAGTCCAACGGCTTTCTCCTTTCTGGCTTCGTTATATTGACACCAAAAGCTATTGCATACTCATGCAATGATAATAACTTCTATATCATTTACTGAATACGCGAACAGGAAATAGGGAGGGATTTTCAAAATGTATGTAAGTGGCTGGCCTCCATTCCCTTGCTGCCATTATGTTATCCGCCAACGTGTGTAATCATCAATATGAACCATTCTTGTACTTCAGTTATACGGCATCTTATAGAATTCCACGGGTCTTGCAAACCACTGCTTTACATAAGCTGTAGAAGTATGGATTGGCAGGTCGGACGGTAGCGTGATGGGCTACATTCACCGTTGCAGATACTGGAACGTCTGCAACAATGTACGGGTTATAAGTCGATGCAACATGTAATCATGAAGAATTTGCGCAGAGAACTTTCTCCGAACAAACGTCAGTCACAGCGCGCAAGTTTCGCTGTGGGGTTAGAGTTGTTTTGCTGGTCTTTTTGACCTTGGAATCTGCCGACTGCGTGTCCCTTTGACGCACCAACGATGTGCATTGTAGTGTCCGTCGTGGCTACGGTATTGTTTTAGATATGAAGTAGAGATGGATTGGCGGTTTTAGATTTACAGATTTATATTATTTCGTATTTTCCGAGCTTCCCTGATTTTTTCTATTATATTTCTTCGGCGGTTATCTATTATCGCCTATACCAACGTTAATTAAGCTATCGAAAGTGACCAGTGACCGGTAATATATCTTAACGTTATGTGTCTACGAACCAGAAAATATTTGGAAATTCATATTAATATTAATTTATATCTAAAAAAGTAAAATGCACATAATAGTAGTTAATGTTTAAATATATTTCAATTATACGGCTATGCAGTATTCTTACTTCCTTGGAAACTCGCAGCTTGTAGTATGCGTACCGGCACCGGTATTCTTATAGAACACTTTGAGTCAGGGTCTATATAAGTACTTATATAGACCTTGCTTTGAGTAGCACTGGCCTATCCTACCGCTTTCTAGATCATGTGGCCGTATCCGTAAACTCGGAACAGTTCACTTAATCAATCGATTTTTATATGAAGCGCGAAAAGAAAATCCAGTTTTTTTTACACATTGATAACACTCAACGTGGGGCCAGCGACGTCCTTCATCGATCATGCTACTCTGTTGTCAAAGTGCTATTTCGGCTTCTGATTATCAGCTTTTGAATATTTATTGCGGGTGGTCAGTGATATATAAGCACTGCTTTTCCATGCGGCTCGTGACTGTTCTTCAGCCATTGTATTGTGGTGTTCTTTTTAACTATGAGGTATTTTTATTACTTTTATGATTACATAACGTCTTGCAAAAACAAATTGTTTTTCACTAGTGGTCTTTAATAACTGGTTGTGCGTTATTGTGGTCGTTAGTTACGTAAGCTCAGCGGCGTGCTTTATTCATGTGGAATCTTTCAATTTTTCCATTGAGAGCAGCAGTTTGCTTGTTGCTAGAGTCGCGATATCCAACTTTTCTTTGTAAGGTTCATCCTGTCTTAATCAGCAGCACATAATGATAATTATTTCCATTTGATATCAGGCAATGCTGTTAACGACATTTGAATTTGTCAATGAGTAGTTTGTGTGCAGAACTCGATCTCCATTCTAACATGCTGATCACTTTACTTCCAGACGGAGCAATGACCGGGAGGCTGCCAGAAGGTCCTGGGGCCCCGCAGACAAGGAGGAGGGCAACAGGGATTTTTGGGCATCGATACAAGAACCTTATGACTACATCATGGGCAGCAATCTTATTCCAGACTCCTGCCAGGTGAGATAAAGATCTATTCATTTTTTGTTGGAATAATCTTGCTTTGTTGAAGTAATAGGTAATATTGTAAATATTCATATCTTGTTTTTTTTACTTTGCTTATAAAATACATTTACTATTTTTATAATTAACCTAAAGATAACTGTAAATAAGAAAAGGATTTACATTGTATGTATTTGTTAATAACAATCTGTGTGTGTATTGCTCAGGAGAGGGACACATCAGCAGGTATCACCTTAGATAAAATGTGGAAATACTAAGATTCCAAAGCAGGGTGTGCATGCGGTTGTAGAAATAGGAGAAGTGCATGCCAGCTCTCATTACAGGTGTTAAGTGACCGTAGACTGACCCCAGTTCCCTCTTTCAGGTTGGAGACACGACAGAAGCCCCATCCTCAGGAGAGTTTGAACTAAGTTGGGACAGTGGTGATGTGTCACCGCCTTATGTCTGGAGTTTCTCCGAGTTTCTTGACCAGTACAATGAGCTTTACGAGTGGCTTATTCAAGTCCAGTTGAAGCTTTATTCACATTCTAACCCACCAGACAAGGCTGCAAGGATGGTGAGATTTATGTTTTGTTTTATATATTAATTCCTTTTTTTTCATTTATAATCTTCCCAGGTGGATAAAGATGCTTCATTTGATATAACCATATTTGGATTTTTGTACTGAATATGGTACTTAATGATAAGTAAATATATATCAGAAAAACTAACAATTGTTGTTAAATGGGTTAATAATTAAGTAGTGATTGTATATATACACAGTATATATGCTATTTTCTCTTTTATTAATGCTTCTTTTTAACTTTATATTTTGATATCTTACTTTCTCATTTTGTTAGATTATAATTAGAGATACATTTTCTATTTTTTATTTTTCATTTTCATATTTGAAATGATGATAAAATTTCTAAATACAATATATAGATATGCAGTATATATGCCGCACATTGTGAATGCCATAACTCATAACTGACATAATAATTGTGTCATACTTATGCAACAGATACTTTAATTGAATTTTATTACATATTATTAAATGAAAGTTACTAATTCAAGTATGGTTTTAAATATAGATTAAAACAAGAAATTTGATATATTTCCTATTATATATATTGCAAAATAGCAAACAAATATTTACTCTCTGAAATTTTGTCACATATGCGAAATACTGCATGAGCAAATACTATGGCAATATCAAACTTACCACACCCACACAAATGATTCTGAACACAAACTAAACCATGTGTATATGTAAAATATTTTTATGAGATATATTATATGAAGAATTTCGGCAGGGAACAAATAGTTAAGACGTAAGATTTTTTTCTGTTTATTAACTGTCCAATGACAGTCTTCATTAACAAATTTCATCATTTTAAAATCAGATACAAAAGCATCAAAGTGCAAAGTTCATTTGATTCAATTTTATTATATAATGGACTGATTGATTGACTGACTGATCTAGTTGATAGTACTAATAATGAGTAGATAAAAAAAAATTATGAATAGATAGTAAAAACAATAATGTATCACTGAGAAAGATGTGAAATTGTATGTTTTACTGATGGAACCTCCCTCTGATCACAGGCACAGCAGGAGGAATTACGCAGGCGCACCTTCAGGCGAACACTTTTTGTAGAGCAGGGTGAACGAGTTGTTCAGCGATACCCAGGCTCAGCTGACGAGATTAGCTGGCGCGTGAACTACCTGAACAACAAATGGGATCAGCTGGAGAGCACCTTCACACCTGCTAAGGGTCGCAATCAAGAGGTGGAGGTAGAATTAGGTAAGCATTATGGTAACTATTGATAAGTGATGATTTGGGGGAATTTTTCTGAGAGAAGTTTGCTTGTAAGCTGTTACTGAGGAATGATTGAGGTTGGGGAGGTATTGTTGATTCCAAGGGAAAATCTTGTATTGGATTATGTATGTTAAAGTAAAGGCACTAACCTCCTATTTGGCATAAGATTATGTGGGAAGCAGACCTTGTTTTTTATAAATTTACAGTATCTGAATAAAATCTGGAATTAGTATTTGCCATTTAAACAGATTCCAAATAATAGTCAAAACAATTGTGAGAAATTATAATACTATATATCTTGTTAACCCATTGCCGACGCGCATGATGTTTACGTGTATGCCATGCCCACCGGGAGTTTACTAGTTTAATTGTCACCAATGTGCAAATTACGAGAACTGCTGTCTCACCCATTTACCCTTTTCTTTGATTTACAAAAATATTTTCATTATCATATTTTCCTGTTACTAATGTTTAAAACATTATAGTAATTATAATGTTTATAATATAAATAACACCACTGATATTAATGGCACTAGTAAAAAAAAATTCCCACCAATTCAAATCAGGTAAGGTCACAAGGTCTATTTATTGACTCCTTTGTGGCTAAGCACTAGCAGAGCCATCTTTGTGCAGAGACATTTCACAAAAAATATATAAAAAGAGCACAGCATTTTCCCCATTTTCTATTAATTTTCCCTGATGGCATTGGGTTAATAAGTGAAACAAAACTAAAATAATATGCTCCTAGTTAAATCACCAATATCATCCCTATTATGCTAACCTTCATAGGAAAAGCTTTTAGGACAGGTAACTTGCATGTTATCCCTGTATGAAAGTATTGGAAATAAGTAACATTTAAAAGTTTAGTACATTTTAAAATAGTAGTCTCCTGTTGTGTTCTTGTCAAAAGAAATAATAAGCAATAATGGATTGATATTTAGTGTACTTTTGTGTAATCAAAAATGAACATGAATATTTCAGACAAAAGATATTGAATGTGGAGTCTATTTGCTTAGTTAACATACACTTTTTGTAAGGAAAAAAAATAAGAAGAAGAAGTTGGTCAATTGTTGAAAATTAATTGAGAATCATCTCAGATAATGCACATTCTTTATGTTAAGTAAAGTGTATTGTTAACTCAGAAATAGTGAATGTAAGTTGAAGTCTGCATTCCGGAAATATTATTTCAGCTATTAATTTCACTGCTAGGTTATGAATATCATTAATAGTGTTTTTTGTATTGTAGATTATTTTTTGCAGTGGAAGCTCAAATGGTTTTCGGTGCTTTTGTAATTCCCTTTTTATATAGGATTAGTCGAGCTTTCATCACAGATATTAGATGAGTCCGATGAATCTCTTGTTTCATAACCACTTACTTTGATGACTTAGAAATATTTTGTAACAAAGTCACTCTCTCACCTTGATTTTACATGTCTTCTCAAAAGAAAATCACAGAAAAAGCACAATGAGTAATATTACATTTATGAAGTTCTCACAGATTTGTAAAACTATATTCTTTCCTAATAGACTGCATTTAAATTTTTGTATGTCTATGTTTATTTTTTAGTTGGAATGGTAGAATGAAAGACAAAATAAATTATGATAATGAAAGGCAATACTGTTTATGTTGTGACTAATTTGGGTTGTTAAACATTTTATTTGAGTTAGTTAACAGTTTATTATATTATTGAGACTAATCTAATGAGTGTGTTGAGTTTGATCTGATTATTTGTATGCAGTTTTGTGTGCATGTCTTGACTCTAAAATTAGTGAGATAGAACTGTTATATATCTGTCTATGTATGG
>NC_061847.1:10036267-10038767 GCF_019202785.1 Penaeus chinensis | reverse complement strand
TAAGCAAATAGCACAGAAAACAGCAATATTTTTTGAAGTAATGGGGAATTGCTGTCAGCCTTCTCAGAAACGATGGGTAACACAACATGTGCTTCCAACTCTCGATCATCGCCGCCCCTTCCCCTCTCCCCTTCCTTCCTCCCCGCCACCCCCTTCCCCATCCGCTTTCCCTTCGCTCCAATCCCTACCCCTCCCGGCCTCTTGCCCACCATCCTTCGGAGAGGGGAGATGATCGAGGGAAGGAAGAGGGCTATAATTAGATGTAGGGATGCAACACTTGACGAGGGGGAGGGCTCTGTCTGGTTCACGTCACGCGGCGGGAGAGAAGAGGGAGAGGGGAGGGGGAGAGGAGGGAGATGAAGTAGGGGTTGAAGAGATAAAGGGGGGTTAAAGGGGAAAAAATATGCGGGAGAGAAGGGGGAGGGGGTAAGGGGGCGTGGCTGATAAGGGTTGAGATCAGAAGGGTCATAATTTTGCCCCCTGTGATATGGGCTCGGATAAAAGGTATGGGTGATGGAGGGGTGGGGGGAGGGCGATGGATGGGATGGTGCGCATATGGTTGGGAAAGAGGGGGAAAGGGAAGGGGGGTTGGAGAAATGGGGGTAGCAGGCCGGGTCGGTGATTAGTAGGAAGAGTTGTATCGTCACGAAAGGAAAATATAGTATCCTAGAAGGGCACATTGTATTTACACCACGTTCGGTGGGATAAGATATATCTCTCAAAAAGAAAAATAAGAAAAAATAACAACAAAAAAACTCGTCAAATGAATGGTAGATGAATATGGATGTATCTCACACCCTTGACTTCAAATTTCGACATCGTGATATTCTCTAAAAAGAGAAAGTGATGTGTGAATGTGTAATAAAGAACGGGATGCGTAACCAACACGCCATGCACTAGCATCAGCGTAGGGTGGACAGGAGTTCGTCTTGTGCATGCGAATGTAATGTTTAGTACATCAACCGCGTGCGTGTGTGTTTGTACATCGTGATGCATGGATGGGCGTGTAGGCGTTTTGACTTGACGGGCGTGATGTATGCGCGGCCATGCGGGCGGATAGCTGGCAGGGGGGCAATCACGCTGCTGGGAACTGGTTAAAGAATGAAATAAATCAAGTTTGTATGGGAATGGAAATTGAACATATTTATGTTCTGTTTTATGTGTTGCTGGTTTCTTGTATGATTTAGTTACTCATTTTGCTTGTTATCGGTGCCCATTTAAGATTATACAATTTCCGTCCTGTAGCAATCTGCCACGTCTTTCATTTTTTGTTGATATTTATTTTCCTTTCGCATCCTGTAAAGGGTACGTCATCCCACTCTTCCCTCGTATTTTTTGTGTTTAATTCTCGTCCTTTATTTGACAAATAACCTTTAAAGAATTTTACGGTTTTTACTTCAGGGACAATGTATACGAAGCTAGTGGAGGGAATGAAAGTAGATGCATTAAGGGTAACAGTATTAACAACAAAAGTGAAGGAAAAAAATCGCTACATTGTTGGAACGTATCCATTATGGCATACAGTATTTATTGAATAGCATGCTTCGAAGAGAATATAGCCGGCCATCTCACAGGTAATGAGGGGAAAGGGTTGAAGGACGGCGTGCAGGTAGAGAGGGAAAGGCTCGGGTCATGCTGTTGATAACGAGATTGAATATTGTAAAGGGGGATTAGTTAAATGTTTGCTCACCAGATGGAGGGGTTATCATATAGAGAGAACGGTGTTGTAGACAAAAAACAATAGAATGAAAGTAAAGAAAAAGAGGGGCTTCGGGGAGCTGAATCACAGCACAGGTAGTGGGGGAAGTTTAGATTCGGCGCAGGTTGGAAGACTAAACACGGATCGAGGAGGCTTGAAGGACACCAGCGGTCTTGGAGGAGCGGTATGTTTACTGTTGGAGGGTGGGGAGCGGGAGGGTGGGGGATGGGTATGGGCAGGAGAACGGTGGGGGGTGGCAAGGGGAGAGGAGGAAATTTCACATGAACTCGCGGCTAAAAGCTCATGCAAATGAGGTTCATCACCTTGGCGGTTGTTTGGTTTCCTTTTTTTTTTTCTTCTTGGCGGTTTCAAGCAAGAACTTCTGGGAAATGTTGTTCATGGTTGATCTAGAAGATAATTCTGTGGTGGTTACGTAGGAATAGAGAAAGGCGGAGAGAAGAAAAGGGAAGGGATGGGGAAAAGGAGTAATTTAAATCACACGAGAAAAAGTGTCATGGACGCAGGGTTGAACAGAACGGGGAAATGTTCAGTCGGCACTGGATTTCGAAAAGGTCAAAAGGCGTGGCAGTTATAGATAAAAATGTAGGGCATTTTAGGTGAACTTTGAGTGAACACCGCCAATACAGGATGCATATTATAAAAACACAGCCTAGATTAATCTTGATGGCAATACCAATGTGCAAAGCAAGGCATTTTTTTATGTTATCGGTAAAAACAATATTGATTATATTTTGACTACAGGAGTCCTCCAATAATTGCGAGATCTATTTTGTGTTTAAA
>NC_061847.1:9991267-10031267 GCF_019202785.1 Penaeus chinensis | reverse complement strand
CTCTCGCTCGGCCGAAGTGCGTCCGTGATTCGCCAAATCCCTCGCTTCTCCGGTTTCCTTCGTCTTCGCTTAATGTCCTTTCTTCCCCTTTTCCCTTTCGTTTACACTGCGGGCTGCTGGATTCGTGCGTGTGTTCCTGTGTGCTTTACCTTTTGTCTGAATTGTGTTTGTGCATTTTGTTTTTCTTCCTCTTATCAAAATATATTCGTTTCCTTCCTTCACTTACAGCGGCTTCCCTGTTTGCCACACCATCCAAAGTATAAGAATCTTTTCTTCCCTTGCTTCCTTCTCTTCTGCCAAGTAATCCTAAAGTAATCCCCAGGTCTTGCGCTCGGTGCCCAGGCGAGTCTAATCAGGACGTAGGATTAGCGACCTCGGGGGAGTGTTGTTGGCCTGCGGGTTTGGGGTCAAGCTAGGCTGTGGGTTATTGATTAAGTGGGTTTTCATTATTCGAAGTCATGCGCGTCTTGAGGGGTTCTCAGATCCAATTGCCCGAAAGTTGCTTAACTGAACGTTTTGCTAGTTTAAAATTTAGATAAGCGCATTTTTGGTTAAATGGTCTGAGACCGTTTGAGATGTAGATTGAGTGTCTTGTTAATGTTTTAACGGATGTGATAAATTTGGGTAGAAAATTTGACGTTAGTGATGATTTGGACGATGTAATTGTGTTTGAACTAAATGCATATGTTCTCCGTGTAATGCATTTAGACTGGATGATGCATGTAATTAGTAGAATGTTAAATGCAAATGAACCTGAGGCACTTGGAACATAATAATTGGATTAAGAGAGAGAGAGAGAGAGAGAGAGAGAGAGAGAGAGAGAGAGAGAGAGAGAGAGAGAGAGAGAGAGAGAGAGAGAGAGAGAGAGAGAGAGAGAGAGAGAGAGAGAATGAAAGAAAGAAAGAAAGAAAGAAAGAAAGAAAGAAAGAAAGAAAGAAAGAAAGAAAGAAAAGGGTTAACACAGTAATTGTGTTATTGTATTGAACAGGAAAGCAGGGTAGGAGGTTAAGAAAAAAAAAAAAAATGTAGAAATGACTGTAACAACAAGAGAGATAAAAATGAGAAGTGGAAAATGAAAGCTTAAGGAAGAGTCAGTTCAAAGATCAAGGGAAGTGGAGATAGAAGAGAAAAGAGGAGAAAGAAAGAGGCAGTTCGACAGAGAACAAGGGCGATAATAAGGACAGGAAGGGTAGAACGTGGGAGAGAAGCTTGAGAAGTAACACTGAAGTGAATACGATTTGTAGGAGCGAAAGGACTTGGCAGGAATGAATAGGTCCTGCGGTGTCTTGTATGCAGCTCAAGAAAGCTTGATGGGAGGTGAATAGAGGTTGCAGGTTGTGAATTGATGGGGAGAGGGGATGAAAGAGAGAGAGAGAGAGAGAGAGAGAGAGAGAGAGAGAGAGAGAGAGAGAGAGAGAGAGAGAGAGAGAGAGAGAGAGAGAGAGAGAGAGAGAGAGAGAAAGAGAGAGAAAGAGAGAGAGAAAGAGAAAGAGAAAGAGAAAGAGAGAGAGAGAGAGAGAGAGAGAGAGAGAGAGAGAGAGAGAGAGAGAGAGAGAGAGAGAGAGAGAGAGAGAGAGAGAGAGAGAGAGAGAGAGAGAGAGAGAGAGAGAGAGAGAGAGAGAGAGAGAGAATGATAGAGAAAGAGAGGGGGGGAAATAAAGGGAAGAAGATGAGTATAAAAAGAGAGAAAGGGAGAGGACGAAAAAGAGAAAGAAACAAAGTGAATGAGAGATAGACAAAGAGACAAAGGGAATAAAACAGGTATACACAAAGAGAAAGAGAGAGGCATAGAATCGAACCAAAGAGACCGAGAGAACTAATGAAGCCAAGGGAAAAGTATACGTTCCAAATGCGCGAGTAAGCGTGGCGATTGATCCGCTTGAGGCTTCCCACGCCGCCACCTGTCAGATGGGAGTCCCCGGCTTAGGGAGATGCCACCTCGCGGGACAAAGAGGCAGCGAGGAAAATACGAGGCTGCGAGAAATTTTGCTCCGTTTACTCTATTTTGTTTGATATTGTTGCTGTTTGCCGTTGCAGTCATTAATGTTATTGGCATAGTCATTATTATTGCTGTTATTGTTGTTGTTGTTGTCGTTGATATTAATATTGTTATTGTTGTGACAGTAATAGTAATATTAATATGATGATGGTCATGATAAAGCTCTTCTTATTGTTCATTTTAATGTCATTTTTATTATTACCATTGCCGTTCTTGCATGTTTTACATTAATTTTATGATAATTGATATTGTTTTGATTAAAGCTATCACTGCCGGGAAATGAAAGTGTGGCCATGCATGCGCCTCTCTTTACCAAATTGAATCTTTTCTGTGTAATTTCTTTGTTGATGGATTCCTTTTCATTCGTTCTATGGAATCTACAGGGGCGGTTTTTAGAGGTGGGCGGGCTAACGGGCGGACATGCGGGCAGGCGATGCTCTACTTGCGACGGACAAAACCCCTTCGTTGTGGGCGTCATTTCGAGCGATGACAGCATGCATTTCACGGGTTAAACGCCGTTACACCGAAAACAGTGTGTAGGTGTGTGAAAGGGTCGGTTTTGAAAGTCATTTTCCCCCTTATGCGCCGGTCCTATTGTTGAAGTCTTTGTGCGGGTGGGATTTTTGCAGGGCGCGGGCGGCGTGGTCAGCGCGCAGACCGCTCGCACGAGGCTCCTTTCCGCGGAAGGCGTCTCCAGGCGCTTCCCGGCTTTATGTGCGGCCACGGAGTGCGAAGGCGGACCGCCGAGGGAGCCCTTTGAGGCGGCTGTCGAACGATACCAGGGCTCCGGTGTGCACTTGATGAGCCCTTTGTGTGACGCCCTTTTCTCCCTGTCTCCTCTGAGGCCGCTCTCCCGCATTTCTCTTTTTTCGTCCCCCTCTCTCATTTCCCTGCACATTTTTCTCCCCCCACCCCTCTGTCTCTTTGTCTGTCTCTCTGTGTCTCTCTCTGTCTCTCTGCTTCTCTGTCTCTTTCTGTCTCTCTCTGTCTCTCTCTGTCTCTCTCTGTCTCTCTCTGTCTCTCTCTCTCTGTCTCTCTCTCTCTGTCTCTCTCTCTCTCTCTCTCTCTCTCTCTCTCTCTCTCTCTCTCTCTCTCTCTCTCTCTCTCTCTCTCTCTCTCTCTCTCTCTC
This sequence comes from Penaeus chinensis, assembly GCF_019202785.1. Classification (NCBI taxonomy): domain Eukaryota; kingdom Metazoa; phylum Arthropoda; class Malacostraca; order Decapoda; family Penaeidae; genus Penaeus; species Penaeus chinensis. The sequence goes on along the minus strand of NC_061847.1, from coordinate 10,028,139 downwards.
TCTCTCTCTCTCTCTCTCTCTCTCTCTCTCTCTCTCTCTCTCTCTCTCTCTCTCTCTCTCTCTCTCTCTCTCTCTCTCTCCCTCCCTCCTTCCCTCCCCCCTCCCTCCCTTCCTCCCTCCCTCCCTCCTTTTCCATTTTCCTCCCCTTCTCCCCTCCACCCCCCTTCCCCATCCCCTTCCCCTTCCCCTTCCCCTTCGTCTCACTCTCCCCCTCCAACTGTGTCCTGAGAGCCGTTGCGACGACAGAAGATCGTTATAGCTAGAAGTCAGGGGACAAGAGGGAAGTGACAGGGGCGAGTCGGGGGAAGGGGCTTTAGAGATAGAAGGGGTTGGTTAGCGTCGGTAGGGAGGAAGGGGGCAGAGAGTGAGGGGTAGGTGGGGAATGGGTGAGATCTCGAATGCTTGTAAATGAGCATCAGCAGACCATGTTGCCTCGAGGCCATCTGCTTACTGCTTTCTGCCGGCCGCTCTCCTCTTTCTTCTCGCCTTCTGTTCAGCTGATAACGATAACGGTTTGGTTGGCGAGGGAAGTGATTCGGTGCTGATCATAGTGGTAGTCATGATGATTGAATTTATTATTTCATGAAGGGGTGACACAAGAAAGTTGAATCGATTAAGAGGAATAGAATATATATACGCTGATTAAGCTGTTATTACGGCAGCTCGTGATGTGAGGGAGGAGATTAAGACAAGTAGATTTCAAATGGGATTTGGCATCGCGCGGCCATTAAATTGATACCCGAGCTATTTACGATATCCCCCAGCAAGGCCAGACGCTAAAGGTCTGAAGTCACGCACACGGGCAAGATATGTTAATTACTCTCGTTGCACCGACGGCTTCCCCGCTTTCGAAACGTGGCTGCTCTCTGGTGTCAGGGCTGGTGGTCTGGTCGTTGGGAATCGTCAGTCGGTGGGCATTTTGGGCGTGTGCTCTGGCTTCTTCTCCCTTTATTGTTATTGTTTTTTATTGGTTTGGTGCTCTTGTCGTGCTCTCAGTTTTCAATGTTTTTTTTTTTTTTCAGGATGCAAATATGTACATATTTTCTTCATGTTCGACAAACGGAATTAAATATCCGCTAAGGTTATTTCCAATTTATGTAAAGTCAGAGACTATTTTGCCTGTCGAATGCGCTTTTCCGGATTTTCTCGCTTCTATGTATAAATTTCCCTCGCTGTCCGGCCAACGGTGATAGTGATGAATAATATATCTGCGAACTTGCAAATTGAACAGGAGGCAAGAAATGCATTTTTCATTCCATTCCCCTTTTCCTGAAAGCAGCGGTGCCATGGAAACAGGCCGTGTTGCAGACAGGTGAGAAACTACAGTTCAATCGAATTCTTTTCTGCTCGCATTGATTCGTCCCCTAGAAATAAACCGTTGCAAGCGGAAGTATAGAGTTTTGATGATAAATTGCAAGCGAAAGTATAGAGTTTTAATAACAAATTGCAAGCGGAAGTATAGGGGTTAATAATAAGTTGTTAAGAAGGGGAGGGGGTCGCGCATGGAGAGGTGGGGAGGGGGGAATGGGAACTTGCGTTCGAACGAATCGATAAGATAATTTAACTCTTTGATAGATTACACAGAGATACTGTTTCCCACGAGGCTCCCACGGGTCGAACCATAGCTTGTCATGTCGCTAGCAGGATTAATGCCCGAGTCATGTAGTTTCATGGGCGGCCAGGTGAACATGCGAGAGGGGCAGGGGGTATGAAAGGGGTTAGGGGTTGTAGGAAGGGGGAGGGTAGTAGTGGGACGGAGGAGGGGGTAGGGCCATACATCTTCCCGTCATTGGTCGTAGTAAGAGACGAATTTATGCATATAATTATGGTGAGTAGGTTATATTTTTCTCTGCCATAGACCTGTCACAAGATAAACGAGATACAGTATCTGCGTATTAGAAGACAAATAGAGTTTCGAGAAGGAAGTGGCTTTGGTAACAAGAAAGGGCGACGGATGATAATTCCGAACTTTACTCCATCTGAGTGGCCTTGTATTGGAGGCGAGAGGAAGAGGGAGAGGAAGGGGAGGGGGGGGGGGGTAAGGGGAGACATTGAAAGCCTGGCGCTCTCCAAACAAGCAGGAAATCGATTCCGTACCCAAGGTAACCCAAGCACTTGATATACCCATAACTTCCCCGGCGTAATGTCCCGCCCCGCCCCGGCGCGCTCCCCCGGGCCTTTTGTGACAGCTGGGGGACAAACAGTACAAATTGACAGTCGGAAAAGACAGGTGTCGTGGCCTCGGTGCAACTGCGCCCTGTCATGCAACGCTGCGATAACTGATTATTTACAATGCTGTGCTGCTTATTTATTATTAACGTTGATTCGACGGCGGCCGGGGACACGCAGATTCACATGTGTACTTGGCATGCAGACCGAGAAACCTGAGCTACTATTGCTCTGTGATTGATCACGTCTTAATTCGCATGCAGATGAATTGGTTGTTTTCTAGAATCGAAAAATTGATAATTATATTTAACTATAGGAGTTTCCCATATCTCCAATTTTCTCGAGGTTGTGAGAAATTGAGAGGACGATGCAGGAAGGTAATCTAACAAAAAAACAAAAAACAAAAAAAAACAAGAAAATATCCACAGAAAGGACATTACAATTTGCACTTGATTTCCATTGTTCCTGTTCTTGCTCTGTTTCATAAATTGGTGCACCGATGCATTCAATTATTTTTTTTGTAATCATAAAAGTCATTAAGAGAAAACAACCAGAGAAAACGATGACTAGCAATAACAATAACAATACACAACAACAACAATAACTGTTTGCGATTGTTTTCCCCCAAATCTCTCTCTGAAAAACGCCACGGGAAAGCATGCACATACCGACCTGCACCTCATGCCTCAGCCCGTTTATGTAAACCATCCAACCCCTCGGGCTTGTATGTTCTCCGGTCTCGTTCGTAGTACAACCCCGGGTGGAGGTTGGTTTTTCCCCTTAATTTCTAAAAAAGGTGTTTATAATGATTTTTTATGATGGGGTGTTCACGGTTTATTTCTGTCGTTAATTTGTTTGCGTTTCTTAAAGCTTAAACAGGTGGGGAAACGCTTGTCGGGGGTGGGGGTGGGGGGATTTCGGGGGGGGGGGGGAGGTTTTAAAAAAAAAAATAAAATTTAATATAAAATTTATTATTATATATTAAAATATATATATATATATTATATTTCTTTGTGGTGTGGGTATGTGGGGGGTGGGTGGTTGTGTTGGTGTTTGTGTGGGTGTGTGTGTGTTTATGTGTGGGTGGGGTGTTTGTGGGGTTGGTTTTTTGGGGGAAAGTGGGTTTTTGGGTTTGTTTTGTGGGGGTTTATGTTTTTGTTGTTATTTTTGGTTTTTTTATTTTTTTTAAATTTTTTTTAAAAATTTTTTGTTTTTTATTTGTTTTTTTATTTTGGGGTTTTTTTTTGTTTTTTTTTTTTTATGTTTTTTGTTTATTTTGTTTTTATTTGTGGTGTGTATGTGGGGTTTTGGGGTGTTGTGTTTTGGGGTGTGGTGGTTAAAGTTTTTTTTGTGTGTGGTGTGTGTTTTGTGTTTTTGTGTTTTGTGTGTATGGGGTGTGTTTGTTGTGTGTGTGTGTTTTGTGTGTGTGTGTGTGTATGTTTTGTTTTTGTGTGGTGTGTGGGGTGGGGTGTTTATGTATGTGTTTTATGTATGTATATTATAAATGTATAAACATACATACATACATACATACATACTTTCATATATACATTATATACATATATACACAGATTTGAAACGGCGAAAACTTGTTGATGATCTTAAAGGAGGGCAAGATGATATAGTGTGGTGTGAGGCCTATCATATTCAGACAAACACCCCATCTTTCCCATTAGGCCCTGTTAGCGCATCCCTAATGGGGGGTGCTTGTTTAAAGTTAAAGCTAATGTGTGGGATTTTCCCCGCAGGTTGCGGGCGGCCGGGGGGAAGGGGTGGGCCTTAAAGGGGTCACACAGGGGAAAAAAAAAAGAGGAACCGAAGGGGCTAACAAAGGGGAAATACGGTTTAATTTGTGATTTTTTTCCCCCTTGGTGTTTATATTTTCTCGGTAATTTGGGGGGGGAGTGCGTGGGGCCTCTTTGCCCTTCTTGGAAGTTTTGAGGGCTTGGGGGAGGTTTGGCCGGGTGGCTTTTTGGGGGTTTTTTTTTGGCCTGTTTGGGGGGGTTTTTTTGTGTTTATTTTATTTTTTTTTTTTTGGGTTTTTAAAAATAGTTTTTTAATTTTTCAGTTAATGTGATACGGATTCCCTGGCCTTTTAAAAGTGGATTTCCCCTAAGCAATTTTTTTTTGTCAGGGTGAAATGTTTTAAAGTTTCAAAACCAAATCCCGACAGGTAGTTTTAGAATTTTGGTATTTTATTATTTTAAAAATTCTATTTGATATTTGGGGTTTTGGTTTTCGTTATAGAGAGTTTTAAAATTTTTTTTTTAAAGGAAAAGAAAATTGATAATACTAATTTGGTTTTTTGTTATTGGGGGATTGTTATATTTGGGTTTTTATTTTCTTTTTTAAAATTGGGTTTTGGGGTTTGGTTTGGTGGTGTTTATTGTGTTTTTTTTTACTTTTTGTTTTTTGTTTTGGGTTTTTTATTTTTATTGAAATTTGCAATTTTCACCTTTAGAAAACCCACAACAAAAACAAAAAGACCAACTTCCTTCCCTTTAAATTGGGCGGTTCCCCCCCTTATCTTTTTCAAAAACGGGTTTTGGTTTTAAAGGGGCCAATGCCCGATATCGGGACCTGCCAATCAAAGTGACAGCGGAAAGGGAAGGGAAAGTTTAAAGCACGACCCCCGAGGGTTTATCCCGGAGGTTTTTGAGAAAATTGGAAATCGTTCATTTTTTTTGAGCTGTGGGGGACTGCCCGTTGGGGCCCATTAAGTAATAGGGAAAAGGTTCTTTCCCCAGGGGGTTTTGGGGGGTAGAGGGGGATAGAGAAGGGGGATGGTTTGTGTTTACTGTTTCCGAGCTGTTTTTATTTGGTTTTGAGGGCGGGGCGTGTGGGCGGCGTTCCGGCGGTTTGTTTAGGTGATGGGATGGCAGGGCAGGCAGGCAGGCAGGCAGGCAGGCAGGCAGGCAGGCAGGCAGGCAGGCAGGCAGGCAGGCAGGCAGGCAGGCAGGCAGGCAGGGACAGACAGACAGACAGACAGACAGACAGACAGACAGACAGACAGACAGACAGACAGACAGACAGACAGACAGATTATGAATGAGCATCCTGTAGGCAAGAAGGGCAATGATATATTTGTGGTGAGACGTTGATGGCTACGTCGGTGTTTGAGAGAATGATTTACAAAACATCTATAGTGTTTGCATTGGTCTTCGCCATGACTAGCGAATCCTGCATGCAGAGACGAAGCATGCGGCCGGGAGTCAGCATGATTCTCCAGTTTCCACGCCATGAGTGCTCGGCATGGTCTCCGGAGTCACCTTGGGTGAATTCCTGCCGGCGAGGAGTCCAGGTGAGGCGCCCGAGTCACCGTGAGTTGTGAGGAACCTCGGGCGCCGTGGCAGCCGAGTCAGCGCTGGCGTGAGTGACTCTGTTGCTGACTCAGATGTTTTGGGATGCTGGCATTCAGGCGGCGACTTTTTTTCTTCTTCATAGGCGGTAATGCTTTGTCAGATAAATCCGGATTTTGTTACCAGAATGTCACCGGTGGGTTGTTTGCACCAAGGCGGAGTTTTCCGAAGTTCCGTTAGTGTTTTCGGCTCTGATATATATATATTTTTTGGTGTGTTAAAGCAGAATGTTGATTTTTTTATTTTTTCCTGGTGATTTATTTCAGGTAATGATAATACATCTAACGTTTTAATAGTCGTGAGTTTTCCAAAGTTCGTGGAAGTTAGATTGAAGCCATGAATTTAAGTTAATAGCTTGTACCGTTAAGGATTGAAGAACTTTTCAGCAGGAATAGAGCGAAGAAAGAAAAAAAAAAGAAAGGAAAAGAGAAAGATATCGGGAGCTAAAATAACTTTTATATATATCAGACTAACGGGTGGTTACTGTCACCTTTTATTGTGAGTAAGAAGGTGTATCTCCTTAAAGGTCAGCTTGAATCCTTTTAGGGAAACTGATCAAGCAGGGGGTTGCTTTGCAAGAAGCTGCAACATATAGTGTCCAAAGTCCCTTTGAACTGAACTGATTTTGTTTCTTTTTCTTTTTTTTTTCTTTGGAGCCAAGTGTTGCAATCCCGTTGGATACCTTTGAAGTGATCCGTGACGTTAACCGCGGGCCTGTCAGAAAGGGAGGGTGTTGTAATTTCCGGGGGAAAGCTTCTTGATTTGAATAAAAGTAGTCTTTACATAATTGAGTATGTTTGTATGGGTTATGGGGAGGGAGGTAACCCTGAAACAGATTTTTAAGATTTAATTTGCCCGGTCTTTTTAGGGTCATTAATATGCATGAGGTGTGAGTGACCCGAGGCCGGAGTAGCGGTGCCATCCTCCTCCTCCTCTTCCTTCCCCCCTTCTCCTGCTTCTCCCACCTCTTCCTTGGGTCCTCTCTCTTCCTTCTTCCTGTTGCTTCACTCTCATCTGTTTCTATTTTTTTCTCGCTTTTCCTGCTATTCACCTTTGTTATTGTATTGTGTTTTTATTTTGTTTTACCACATTCTCCCTTTTTTTAGCCATTGTTCCGCCCTGTTATTCCCCGCCTCTTGTTCTTCCTTTCTGCACTTTTTATCGCTTCCTACTCTCCCTTCTTTGTTCTCCTGTCTGTTTAGATTGTTTTATCTATCTACTTTTCCACTATTCTATTAAATTCTTCTATATCTTTGTCCTTCTGATTCTGTTTATTTTCGTTTTTCTCCTACCTTTTTTACCTTTTCTGGGTATTTTGTTTAATTTTTCCCAATTTTTTTTGACATATTATTACATATTTGGATCAATCTTCCTTCTTATCTTGGACTTTCTCATTCACATTTCCTCTCTCTCTTTTCCCTCATCTTCATCCTGCTTCTTGTCACATTTCGTATTTTTCCGTTTGCTTCTGGTTGTCCTTTGTCAATGAACAAGGAAAATGGGGAAGAAAGAAGAGGGGGAAAACGTGTAATTAAACATTGTTTTTTCTTCCTCGTTTCACATTTCGTTTTTTTTTTTCTAGTTCCGTTTGTAATGTCTTGTGTGGTTTAGTTTCCGGTTTCAGCAAGAATAAGGAGGGGGGGAGGGAGATTCCCCCCCCCCCCTCGTCTTTCCCCACGTCTGTAATCACTCACCCCCCCCCCCTTCCTTCTTCACCTCTGTAATCAAGCTACTCCCCCTACCCCACCCTTTGTAATCAAATCGTCCCCACCCCCTTCCCACTCATGTACCCACCCCACCCCCTCCACAATCCCTGTACCCCCCCCCCATACCTCCTTCCCCTTCTCCTTTCCCTCCACCCCTTGTCCCCAACCCTATCACTCCCCCCTCCTTTCCCCACCCATGTAATCCCCCTCCCCTCCCCTCCCCTCTTCCACAGGGGGGGGTGCCAAGTCAAAGATCACGGCAGCACGTCAGTCGAGGCGGGAGTGTTCCGTGATTGATTGGTCGTTTTTTAACGTTATCTTCGTGAAAGTCGTGAATAGGTGATTGTTAATTACGTAAGGGTTTTAACACGACAGCGGTTGTCGCTGTTTTGGCCTATAGGAAGGGGGGATTTAGTTTTTTTATTGGCTGATGGGTATTCATTGTTCTGTTATTAATGGTAGTATGATGGTGTTGATTTTCTGCAATCGATGCATTATTATTATTACTGGTATTGATTTTTTGTTATTGCATGGTTGTTATTGCATTTCTTTTTATAATGATAAAGATAATGTGATAAAGATGGTAGTAGACAGTGTTGTTAGTGTTATTATTATTTTTTTGTATCAAAGTATATCGGTTCAACCTCCCACCCACATACGCCCATTACCGTTTCCCTCTTGGCACAGCCTTAGCCGAAGTAGCCCCGAGGTATGGTCTGGGTCGGGCAGTGTGTGTGCTACAGACTCGTGGAATCTGATTGCTACAACTGCGTATTTCCGCCCGCCATTCGATGCCTGTGCCTGTGCCTGCCCCATGCCCGTGCCTGGCCTCTGCTTATGCCCACCCCATGCCTCTTGCGATTTCCGCCTTCCATTCATAAGGAGATGGTAGGGATTTGCTGGCGATGGGAATATTAGTAAAATAATGAAATTATATAGATATTTGGATAAATAATGTAATGTGTGTGCGAGTATTTATGTGTTATTATGCGACTTTCGTAATGATCCAGTTTACAGTTGACGGTGATTGGTGACGGCCAATCATGCAGAGCGACGGGGCGGGATTGAATTGCTCCTTTACGACGCGGTGTGATTCCAGGGCTTTCACAGTTAGGATAATTGGCCGCGGTTTTATAATGCGCCTGGATAAGCCTAGATGAACAGGCATGCGTGGCCTCGGTGGCGTACTTGCGATCGAGGGCAGGGGCGGGAAGGAGGAGGAAGCGACATACGAGGGAGGGAGGGAGGACAGAAAGCGCTATGTCTCAAAAATTGGTGGAGGTGAAGGCGGGGCCGGGAAGAGGAATCGTGAGGTCATGTTTTGGTGACGCGCACGTGTTTTGTGTCATCGCCTGTCAAGGAAAATAGAACAGGCGCACAGTTTAGGCAGAGGAATGTCTTTGAAGCGTATACCACGAATGGTATTTGGGCACCAGTCCCGGTTATGCATTGTCGCATGTCCCGCTTCGATATGGCCAAGTAGGAGGATACATTGTAGGCAAGGATCTAAAACAGTTTTATCTGTGTAACAATGATCTCACACCTAATGTATTAATCTTAAACGGAGTGAACATCAAAAATTCGTTTGTCCATGCAAAGCAATACAGCACAGTCATGGTACCAGCTGGACCTCGAATGCCCTCTCCCCTATCCCACTCCCCTTCCCTTGCGCTTGCATGACGAACCCGTCGCCGCAAACAGCCATTAACATCAAATGTATTATTGTAAAGTTGTCGTCCAGTCACAAGTCCGCGAGAGTTATGGATCGTCTTTGTCACTGAAAGGGGTATTTCTAGACAGTTTCGGGGGGAATAAAAGGGGAAGGCTTAAGGGTCGAGGCTCCATTGCGGGTGATAAAGTGCTGCGATGACGGGTGTTGTGTATTATTGTCGAACAGGTAAAAAGGGGTTGTTTTCATGTTGGTTTAAAGGGGTGTTATTAGACGGTGCGTTATTTATGAAGCCCCGTCATGGCAGCGCGTGGCAGTGCTCACTTGATCCGTGGGGAGAGAGAGAGAGAGAGAGAGAGAGAGAGAGAGAGAGAGAGAGAGAGAGAGAGAGAGAGAGAGAGAGAGAGAGAGAGAGAGAGAGAGAGAGAGAGAGAGAGAGAGAGAGAGATTGAGAGAGAGAGAGAGATTGAGAGAGAGAGAGAGATTGAGAGAGAGAGAGAGATTGAGAGAGAGAGAGAGATTGAGAGAGAGAGAGAGATTGAGAGAGAGAGAGAGATTGAGAGAGAGAGAGAGATTGAGAGAGAGAGAGAGATTGAGAGAGAGAGAGAGATTGAGAGAGAGAGAGAGAGAGAGAGAGAGAGAGAGAGAGAGAGAGAGAGAGAGAGAGAGAGAGAGAGAGAGAGAGAGAGAGAGAGAGAGAGAGAGAGAGGCCTTAGTCTCTATCTTAAATTGGAAGTGAGATCTGTATGAAGTAGTAGGCTCAGAGCTCCGAAAAGATCACACACTGCAAGTTGTGTCATCAGGTGTGCAAATGAGGCCATAAGGATTTAGACGTGAATGCCAACGTATGTGAGCAGCAAGTGATCTTTGTGTTCCCTTTTCACCCTGAGATGGCATGGAACGTGTATTTACTCTTGCTAATCGCGAAAATTTGCGTATGAATTATGGGTTGTTGTTGCGTTGTTTATTTTACGCGGCGTGTGTTTACAGTGCAATGGCTTGGGAGTTTTCGCAAGGTGTTTTGAATAAGGTGAAGTGGACAGTGTTTTCTTTTAGGGAGAGGGAGATAGATAGATAGATACATAGATAGATAGATAGATAGATAGATAGATAGATAGATAGATAGATAGATAGATAGATAGATAGATAGATATAGATAGAGATAAATAAATATATAAAGATAGATAGATATAGATAAATAGATAGATAGAGAAATATATGTGTGTGTGTGTGTGTGGCAGAGAGAGAGGGAGAGAGAGAGAGAGAGAGAGAGAGAGAGAGAGAGAGAGAGAGAGAGAGAGAGAGAGAGAGAGAGAGAGAGAGAGAGAGAGAGAGAGAGAGAGAGAGAGAGAGAGAGACGGACGAAAGACAGCATGCTTTGTATATATTGTAGATAAGTGAGGGTAGAATGTGCATATATGTTCTAGAGAAATTGAAAGTAGTATTTGCCTGTCAGTCTCTATGTGTGCGCATGTCCCAAGCTTATTCATCATTAAATAAAGAAACGGACGCTATACGTGTCCTGTGTTGTTATTAGGGAAGGAAAAATACTCCGTAGTTTTCGAGTGTGTGGGCGTAGGGCGGGAAGACGGTGGGCGTTCTAAGGGTTGGGCTTGAGTGAGTGGGTGGCCGGGTGGGCGGGCGGGAGGAGAGCAAGAGAGGGTATGTGCATTTCTTTTCTCTTTTGAGAATCGGGCGTGAGTTCAGATTTTATGTCATAATTTTTGCGCAGATTATGCTCTGAAGTGGCTTAAAGTGTCTATATCTTGCAAGATGTTATTGGATAAGCGTGAATGGCGAGCGAAATTATTGCTCACGATTCGCCCATGCGATGATTGTTATCGAGGCGTTCGCTGCGAAGCAAAGGCTCTGCTTTTGCGCTCGAAGCCCCGCTTTCACGAGCGCTGGATTGAGAGATTGGGTTAATTCCTGTTTATGTTTACATCCTTAAATGTGTGTGGATGTACAAAAACCTTTTATGCTGGTTTTATGTTGATTGCACGCATGCGCACGCACACACACATGCAAATGCACCTGCACATGCACACACACAGACACACACACACACACACACACACACACACACACACACACACACACACACACACACACACACACACACACACACACACACACACACACACACACACACACAAATAACGAAATAAAGTTACACAAAACCTCTTCCATACTTTACCATAAGGCGCCAAATTCGAATCCGCGATCGCGAGTTCGAATCTCCAAGAGGGAGCTTCCTCCGTTTGCAGCCTTGCCCGGGGCTGAAACACAAAAATATACAGTTATATAAAAATTTAAAGTTATTTGATGTGTGTGTGTGTGCGTGTGTGTGTGTGTGTGTGTGTGTGTGTGTGTGTGTGTGTGTGTGTGTGTGTCTGTGTGTGTGTGTGTGTGTGTGTGTGTGTGTAAGAACGAACGTGCGTATGTATGTATCTATGGATGTAGGTACGTACGTATGCCGCATGTATGTATGTAAATTGATGGATAGATAGATGCATGCATATATTTAACCCCGGTTAGTGCCACACAAGTGAAAGGCTTTAGTTCAGTTTCTGAAATCCAAGTGATAAGGAACAGAGGCGGAAACGAGAAAGTACATGGAACCGGGAAGCGTTATGGGCGACAACGAGTGAATCGCTATTTTTAGAGATTCGTCAGCAGCGCCGTCTCAAAAGGCCCTCCTCTCACGCCCGAGTACGAGGGGGAGCGACGCCAAATTGTGGGAAAAGAATAAAAGAATATTGAGTAAACAGAGGTCTTCCTGTGGTTGGGGTAAGGGGGGGGGGGGAGGGCATGTGGCGTATCGGGGAGTATTGGGGCGTTCTTTTGGAGTTAAGATGGGAGCCAGAGATTTCTTGGTATTTCATTGACTGGAAATTTCCTTTTAAAAACCGGGGTGACGGAAGATTATATATTTTTTGAATTGTAGGAGTTGACTGGCCGTTGCAAAGGCGAGATTGAAAGATCTTGATTTTTTTTTACGCGATAAAAAGTATTAATTCTGAACAGAAATCATTCAAACGATACAGTGAGAAGGAAAAAGACTAAACTTATGAACTAATCAGTAGGGTAAAAGGGGGCGAAATTACATATAATTAGATAGACAGAAACCCGATTAAGAAACAACCAGAAGAAAAAGAAAGAAAAAGAAAACCAAGAAAAAGGCAATGATACCCACACCGACACTCGCAGCAAATAACAGAAAGTAGTAACATCGATGTAGGGAAGAGATTAAGAAACTTCTCCCCGCGTGGGCTTTGAGCCGAACAAAAGAGAGTTTGTTATTGTTGCGTCTTGTTGACCCCTGCACACGACGGAGGGGGGAGGGGGCCGCGGAGGGTGCGCGGGAGGGGAGGAAAGGAGGGGATGGAGGAGGGGAGGGGAGTAAAAGTTGCTGCTGGAGAGGGAGGGGCAGAGTAAGGTGCTGGTAGGAAGAACAAGTAGATGCTTACGGGTGAGGGCAGGAGGAACAAGTAGGTGCTGAGGGAGTAGGGGCAGAGGGGGCTGAGGGAGTAGGTGCCGAGGGGGCTGAGGGTAGGAGGAACAAGCAGGTGCTTAAGGGGCGGAGCAGGGTTAGGTACTGTGGTAGAAAGGCAAAGATAGGAGAGGGGGGTGGGAGCAGAGTTAGGTGCCGAGGAGGAGAGGGCAGGGGAGGTCAGGGGTGGGTGTAGGGAAAAGGGGGACCACAGGGAAGGCAGAAATTCTGAAGACGATGGATTTGTTTTATTTTATTTTATTAAGACGTTGAAGATAAACCTGATTTTATATATTAGTTTGGGGGTTGATGTGTAAAGATGGAAATGGGATGAAATAAGAACGAAAAACGAAACAAAAGAAAGAAAAGGGAACATAAAAGAAAGAGGGGAAGAACAGTTCTTGGGCAATAGAAGTGAATGTTTCATTAATTTGATTGTCTGACGTAAAGGAATTGGAAAACACGTGTAAAAAGGTAATTGAAAAGGAAAGGTTGAAAGATGTTGAACTGTTGTCAGGAGTCATGCTGCATGAGTCAACCGCCTTGAATTTAGAAAGCTGCACATGATAAGGAAAGTGTATGGCGGTAATGGTGATCCCGGGGAAATGTAGCGGTGAAAGTTTCATATATATATATATATATATATATATATATATATATATATCTGTGTGTGTGTGTGCGTGTGCGTGTGCGTGTGCGTGTGCGTGTGCGTGTGCGTGTGCGTGTGCGTGTGCGTGTGCGTGTGTGTGTGTGTGTGTGTGTGTTTGTGTGTGTGTGTTTGTGTTTATATGTTTATATATATGTGCGCGCGCGCGCACACACACACACACACACACACACACACACACACACACACACACACACACACACACACACACACACACACACACACACACACACACACACACACACACACACTAATTTATTTTCTTTTATCTGAGAAGTCGTGTAGCTGACAGCTAGATAACATTTAGTAATCGTTTCCGCCGCCGCATCGAAGTTCAGGAAAGTCTCTGCGGCCCGAGGCGTAGGGAGGAAACAGAGCAGCATGGAGATCATTTCCCTTATTTGTATTACTTTTTGTTTTATTTACTTACTTGTCCATTTAGCTATCTGTTTATTTATTTGTTCAATTATTCATTTATTTAGTTATTTGTTTATTTATTTGTTTGTTTATCCATTGTTTATCCACTTATTCATTTTGTCATCTATTTAGTTAGTTATTCGTGAAAAGATTATCGAAGAAAAGACATTAAAAACAAAAACGCATTCGACTGTAATTCTTGCGCTTTCTTACCTCGCTTCCAAACACGCATACCTGCAGAAGCACATCTGCGTTGAGAGTTCGGATGGGCGTTGATAATGGGCGTGGCGGTCCTTCGTCACACTCGCCTGGCCCTCAAGAACAGCCTGTGCTTCTCCCACACCCCTTCGCTTCCCTCTTCTCTCCCCCTCACTTGCATCCAGTCGTTTTCCTTGGTCTTCCTTCCCCTCTTTCCCCCTCTTCATCTCTCGGTTTGCGTTCCTTTTTTCCGTTCCAGTGGATCCAGCTGTGGACGGGTGTGGAGAGGAGGAGGGAGAGAGGAGAAGGGAGACGGAGGTTAAGAGGGAGATAGAGAGAGAGAGGAGAAGGGAAAGTGAGAGTGAGATTGAGAGAGAAGAGAAGAGAGAGGGAGAATGAGATTGAGAGAGAAGAGAAGGGAGAGGGAGAGAGAAGGGAGAAGGAGAATGAGATTGAGAGAGAAGAGAAGGGAGAGGGAGAGAGAAGGGAGAGGGAGAATGAGATTGAGAGAGAAGCGAAGGGAGAGAGAAATTGAGAGAGAAGAAGGGAGAGGGAGAGGGAGAAGGAGGAGGGTAAGGAGGACGAAGAGGTTCGCGAGGGGAGGAGGGGGAGGGGGTCCTGAGATTCCTCGGAGTGAATCCTTCCTATTTAAATTATCATTAGACGTCTCGTGCGGAGATTGATGTCCCGCGGGATGACTATATACTCTCCTCTTCCTTCCTTCCTCTCCTGGCTCCCCCCTGCTACTCACGCCCCTCCCTCCCCCATCTCCCCCTCCTTCCTCTCGCCCCTCCCTCCCCTCCATGCCCTCTTCCTTCCTCTCCCCCCCATGAGAAGTGGGTCATTCCCTAATGGGTATGGGGGGGGGGGGGTCTGAGTGGGGAGGGGATGGGCAAAGAGACAAAACAAAAGAGAGAGAAAGAAATGCGATTATTTGATGCGCTTGAATGGGCATCTGTGTCTAGTGGCTTAGAATGTACCAAGTGCTCGGACAGCAATGTTGTTATTGATTTGGGTTGTGGATTAATGAATTTTGTGGATTTTACGTCGTGGGATGATGTTTTTAGCGTTCGTGGGGACAGAAAATTGAGTTGACTAGCAGCGAAGTCAGTGGCGGAGGTAGTAGGTAGAAATCCTAGCAGTTCACGGATGTTGCGTGCGAATAGCAGTATTGTTGCAGATATTGCAGTGTCACCGTAAATCGGCGGGAATATGCAGTTGTCTGAATAATTTAGCAGGCGTACTGCAGCCTTGATAGCAAATCGATAGCGTTTGCGACATCAGAGTCAGAATTTACGATTAGCTGGTGATTACGACGGTGACTGTCAAGTATGAATTATTTCCGCCACTGTAATTGCTTCCCTTACGCGGCGATTTTTTATGTCCGGCGTGAGGGCTGTCGGAGGGCTGGCGCCGACGAAAGGGGGGGGGGGGGGGAGATTCGAGCCTCTGAGACAATGCGATACTTCATTGTACTTCAGTGGGGGAAAGTAGAGTGAATCCCGTGACTAAGATCAAAGTGTGCGGCTTCTGTCATCCTTCCACGTAGACTGACCTACATGCACCAGGAGCTTGCCAGCAGCGCTCAGGCGTGACTGGTTATAGCGCTATTGTTGTTACTATTTTATGTTACTAGTTTTCATTGTATATATTTTTGTTGCAACCCTCCTCGTGGGTAACGCAGCCGAGGCGCTTTCCTAATGAGCGGGGGAGAGCGGCCGCACGGGCGAGGGAGGCCAGGTGTGCGAGCAAATTAGCAGGTCGTCAGGCAGGAAGGTGCAGCGTCACCTTGTCACAAAGCCCTCTACGCCACCCGGATATTGCTTCACTCGGTTATTAGTAACGTGGGTGGCCGTCCGGGTGCCTTGGCCAGCGGCTCGCGGGTCGCCCTTAATGGGCGGTAATGGGCGGCATGATCACTAGGCGGCGGAGAAGGGTGCAAGGTGTGGGTAGCGAGGGGCGGGCGTGAGGGGGTACAGCTGGGGGCATCATTAGTGGCTGATAGTAAGGGTTTCAAGCGGGGATGCTATGTGTTGTTCTTTTAATTGTTTTATTTTGCTCATTTATTTGTAATTTAACCTCGACCTGTATTGATACATCGAGTAAGTATATATTTTTATAACTTACACATCCGTGAATTTTACGTATCAGATTGGAATTGACTCGACAGTGTGTAGTGGACGTGGTTTGGCGAGTGGATACGCGGATGCAGAAGACTAGGGGTTTGGAGGAGTGAAAGCGTGACAGCCAGCGACAGCGAAGAGCGATCTGTTGTCTGAAAGTGTAGGAATACGCACGTAGATTTATTTTTGTTTTTAGGGAATATGAAGGAGAAGGAAGATTTATGATGAGAGCGCGAGGAAAACTAAGGGGATATATCGGACGAGAGTATACTGGAATATGTCTAAGATTTTGAACTTCAAAAATCTAATTATGGCATACAGATGCCCCCCCCCCCCCCACACACACACACACACACACACACATCCACACTGCGAGCGCGCAGTGAGCCTCGTGGACAGGGATGTATGCTTGCATCCTGAAACAAAACAAGTGAGAGGAAGCACAGAAGCAACCGTGCACATGAGTCACAGTCCATTTCAAAGGCAAATTGTACCGTTATGACAGTGGCAGTCCATCCCGTGTGTTAGCCATTGTCCGCCGGGTCATGGCATTACGCCGACAGTGCTTCCTGCCTCCCGACGGGGGAGTGCTTGCAGTCGTTGCATTTCGGTGGGCGAAAAGCTTTTGCTGTTTGGTTACACTGCTTGAGTAAATAGGGAATGGTATTATGTTTTGAATCTGACTACAGTATTGGCAACACACACACACACACACACACACACACACACACACACACACACACACACACACACACACACACACACACACACACACACACACACACACACACACACATGTATTTGTGTGTGTGTGTAGAGAGAGGGAGGGGAGAGGGAGAGATAGAGATAAAGAAAGAGATAGAGAGAGAGATAGATAGAGATAGATAGAGAGAGATAGAGAGAGAGAGAGAAATAGAGATAGAGATAGTGAGTGAGTGAGTGAGTATGCATGCATGTATATTTATGTATATGTGTATGCGTGTACGTAGGATGGGAATAAGGTATGGAAAGTGTTTTAATTATCTTCCGTTTGAGTGACGGCCAATCGAATAAGAAGATGCTGGCGAAGGGAAGGTTCAAGGTTTCTAGGCCTAAATAGGGTCTTGTTTTGGATAGAAGGCGAAGTCGAAGAAAGTGAGCAATTTGTGAGTAATGAGGTAGTTATCGGATGATTGGGGCGAGAGAGCTATCTACTTGTTACGTCATTTAGTGTTTGATGACGTAACCCACCTCCTGGAGGAAGAAGACAATACTGGCATATGGTAGGGCAGGATTTCACCCGAGATGTGTTTTCCCTTCTTTTTTACAGGTTACGTGAGTCTCGGAGATTGTTTCTTGTGGTTTATGTGGAAGGGAGTGGGGAGGGGGTAGATAGACATGCAATGGAAAGAGCATATTATTTTTCTTCTCAGAAGAAATTAAATTCAAAATTATTACATGCAGAAACTGTCGACTGAGAGTTGTATTTACATATTTAGTCTGTTTACTTAGATTTCTATATGCATAAAGAAATGTGTAGAGACAGGCAGTAATACCTTGCACCTAAACTCACTACAGACACGGACAGATAGACACAATAGACTGAGACATAATAGACACGGATATAGAACGACTAGCAATGCCCGTGGTAGACGGCCGCGCAGGGGAGAGGCTGGACCTAATGTCGTCGTCTTTAATGCGTGGCGTAGGAAGTCTCCAGCCCAGGCGCGCGGCTAATGTTATTAACGATCGGCTGTGTCGTCGCCAGCCTTAATCATGTAGACTTCCTTTGTCTGCTCCTGGGCCTCTCTCTTTCGTCTTTCTTTCATTTTTATTAACTCTTTGATTGTGTTTTCTTCGTCCCTTTCTTCTTTACTTTGATCTGTGTGCTGTCTTATCTCTTGTCCGGGCGTTTCTCCCGCCCTGAGGTTTCAGCATGTATTCCCCCTTTCATGCATATATATTCCAAGGTAAAGGGAAGTAGACCTTAATCTTTCCTTGCCTTAGTGTTTATTTTTTTTTTATATTTTTTTTTTTTCATTTGATTATTCTATTTTATTCTCTTTTCCCACCTCCCCCCCTTTGTTTCCGTAGACTCCGAAAATCCCTCGTTCCCCTGCTCCTTCCCGATATCCGGTCCCGCTCTTAACGTTCCTTATAACATCCACTTATTTCCTTCCCCTCCTGTTTTATTTATCGGAACGGAAACGACCGTGACTAGCGTGTTACATTTTTTGCCCGCATTTCTTTCCGATGTTGTGTGTCGGCTGGAGTCACGCGTCCCCCCGGGGCTGTGGCCGTCGAGGTCGCGCTCGGCTAATGTCAAGGAGGAGCTGGGCGTTGCTTGTGAATTTCCTTGGAGCTGCGAATCTTAATCTCGTCACGCTTGGATTTTATGTCTAAGGAACAGTATCTGTTATTGTTGTACACTGGATTGCAGGTTTTGACGAGAATGGTTGTTATATTTTTGTATTTCGGTTTATTGATTGTTATTCCGATTCGGCGTTGCAAGCCGTCGTTGCTAGCTCAGGGGCCTGGCGAAGACGAATGGGAGGTGAGATTGCCCTTGATTCCATTTGACGCACGATCGGGGTCCGCCGAGGG
Source organism: Penaeus chinensis (assembly GCF_019202785.1). Lineage (NCBI taxonomy): Eukaryota > Metazoa > Arthropoda > Malacostraca > Decapoda > Penaeidae > Penaeus > Penaeus chinensis. Next base: position 10,009,755 of record NC_061847.1, on the reverse strand, counting down.
TGTGTTTATCCGCAATCTTCTGCAGCGAGATGAGGCCCTGATGGCGCTCCGCTTCCCTTCAGGTGGCGCGCCCTAAGACCGGTGCGCGAGAGAGTTACGACGCGCTCAGTCGTGCGGATCCCGACCAGAGCGATTGGCCCCTCGCGCCCCGTCTTCGTGAATCAATCATCTAATATGGATGATGTATATATTTATATTTGTTTTTACTTTCTCTCTATCTGTCTGCCCGCTTCATGCACGGCTTCAGTATTGCGACCTTCACTTTTTTTTTCTTTCGTTCTTTCTCTCTTTCTTTCTGTTTCTTTCTTTTCCTTCACTTGTCCCCAGAGACCTGAGTAGCATTGTTTGCCGGTGGATCAGCGGATCTGCCCATCCACACACGTCGGGCGGCCATGGTGAATGATAAGAAAGTTTGAAGTTATTCGACAGCCTGCTCAGAAAACTTTTTTTGAAAAGTGTTTTTTTTTTGTGCATTTGCATTTGGGATTTCTCTCTCTCTCTCTCTCTCTCTCTCTCTCTCTCTCTCTCTCTCTCTCTCTCTCTCTCTCTCTCTCTCTCTCTCTCTCTCTCTCTCTCTTTCTCTCTTTTGGTTTCTCCATCTTTATATACACATGGTCCCATTAACCTTAGATGCACACATACATATAAAACTCTTTCACATCCGAACGTAAACACAGACACACACACACACACACACACACACACACACACACACACACACACACACACACACACACACACACACACACACACACACACACACACACACACACATACACACAAACACTCAAACACACACACACAGTTCCATACCGCCTTACCTTTTCTCTCTCCCTTCTCCTTCCATCCCTGTGCCCAGATACCCCAAACCTGAACACTTGAAAGAAAGGTCATGTGTTCAGCGTCTCCAGCTGCCTTTCCAGGTCGCCAAGGAGCAAGTGAACCGAGCGAGATGTCTCTTTAAGTACATGCAATCTCGCTTGGTCGCCGTGAATGCCAGATGACGCCCATTGCCCCGCCCACTCTTGCTACTCTCATTACCGTTATGCGAGGGAAGGCGACCGTGGGCGTGATGGAGTGTCAGGTGGAGGGGCAGTATGAAAGGAAATCATAATGGTTATGCTGGCAATGATGATTGTGATAACAGTAAACGCTATTACCATTATTAGTATCAGTATTGATGTTGTTATCGTTATTGCTCTTGCTATTATCAGTATCATAGTGATTGTTATCTTCATTATTGTTATTATTATTATAATTGTTATAATGATAATAATGATAAGAATAAGAATAATAATAAGAAGAAAAAGATGAAGAAATAGAAGACTTAGAGGGTAGATAGTAGAAATGGCGAAGGATAGAAAGTCGGAGGAGGCGACGGAGAGAGTGTGAGACGAGAGGCTGGAATGGGATTGGTGATGAGCTCGGGTGCAGTTGCGTGGTCACGATGGACGAAGAGGGGAGGCGCGCCGGTGTTATCTTGGCGGTGTTATTGGTGTTGCAGAGACCGAGGTGAATGGGATAAAGGGATTGGAGGAGATTGGGGAGGCTCGAGAGAGTTGTGCAATTTGAGGCGATTGGGGAGAGCGGAGAGTAGATAGATAGGGCGCGGGTGGGTAATGTAGTGTCTTGAGAACGACGGGGTGTGAACTGGCTCTATGGTGATTATAGGGAAGGACGGAAATTCGCCGTATCTTTTGTATTAGTTATTACCCTTGATTGCGTGGGAGCGATCGTGTGTGTGTGTGTGTGTGTGTGTGTGTGTGTGTGTGTGTGTGTGTGTGTGTGTGTGTGTGTGTGTGTGTGTGTGTGTGTGTGTGTGTGTGTGTTGCATTTCTTGGTGGCAAAAATATTTTGCTGTGTGATTACACGGCTTGAGTAAATAGGGAATGGTATTATATTTTACATGTGATTGTAGTATTGGCAATATATATATATATATATATATATATATGTATTTATGTATATATGTATATATGTATATATGTACATATGTATATATACATATACATGAGAGAAAGAAAAAGGGAAACAGAAAGAAAGGGGAGACCAAAATCGAGGGAGAAAGGACAAAAGTGAAGCCAGCACAACCACTTTAATTGCGGAATTTCTTCTTTCCCCTGTAAGACAAGATGAATATTACCCCTGTCGGATTTTTTTTTAGTCTCCTCTGATTTGTTATGAACATGTCTCGTTCCTCTTCTGGTAGGATTGAACTGTTGTGCAGCTTTGCTCTGTCCCTGACGACGCAGAGCATTCCACGGTTTTGTGGCGCTCCCATTCGCCCCTCTCTTTATCTCGTCTTGTTTTTTTCTTCTTCTTCTCTACTCCTCTTCTTCTTCTTCTTCATCTTCTTCTTCTTCTTCTCCTTCTTCTTCTTCTTCTTCTTCTTCTTCTTCTTCTTCTTCTTCTTCTTCTTCTTCTTCTTCTTCTTCTTCTTCTTCTTCTTCTTCTTCTTCTTCTTCCTCTTCTTCTTCTTCTTCTTCTTCCTCTTCTTCTTCCTCTTCCCCTTCTTCTTTTGCCATCCCCTCGCTTCCCCTCTCCCTCCCTCACTCCCTCCCTCCCTCCCTCCCTCCCTCCCTCCCTCCCTCCCTCCCTCCCTCCCTCCCTCCCTCCCTCCCTCCCTCCCTCCCTCCCTCCCTTCCCCCCTCCCTTCCTCTTCCGCCGCCTCCTCCTCCTCCTCCTCCTCCTCCTCCTCCTCCTCTTCCTCCTCCTCCTCCTCCTCCTCCTCCTCCTCCTCCTCCTCCTCCTCCTCCTCCTCCTCCTCCTCCTCCCTCTTCTTCTGTATCACCATCACTTCTCAACTCCTCTTTCCCTAGGCTGATGCACTCTCTTCCCCATTTCTTTTCTTTCCGTTCCCCCTTCTCATTCTCCTCCAAGGGTTCCCACTGTTGATTTCCATCTGATTTAAAATCCCTCCACTTCCTTGCCTGGGTCGGTGGTTAATTAACGGTGTATGGGTAATTGCGGGCGCACGTCTGTTTCGTTTCCCCGCGCATTTCCTTGTTTACATTTCGCGTTTGTTGACTGTGGTCTGTCTGAGTGTCTCAGTGGTGGGTTATTTCTGTTGTATCGGCGGGGAAAAGAATGGAAGTCATTATCGTAATGGTGATGATGGCGATGGAGATGGTGATGGTGAAGATGAAAATGATGAAGAGTTATGATGATAATGATGATGGTTTGAATCAGGTTTTGCAAGGGTGTTTACAGAAGGCATGATAATTGCTGTGATTACGCTGTATGAAGGTCAGAGGCAGAAGTTATTTCCTTGCCGTTTTTTATGTGAAGGGCATTGTCGATGGTTTTATAGAAGTGGCGTAAAATTCGTCGTAAACGTAGAAATCAAAGGAAAACTAGGAATGCGAAGTGAAGAGATGAACGGAGGAGGGAAAGGAGGGAAAGAACATAGGGAAGAGGTTACTTAAAGAGAGAGAGAAAATGTATAAACTAATGACCGGGTCGGTATATACTAGTTAAAAATATATTTGGTGCAAGCGAAAGAGGACGAGAAGGGAGACGAGAAGATAACGACTGGTAGACGACGACCGGACCGTTACGATAAACGAGAACTGAATGAAATGGCTGCCCATCCGAGGGCCCAGCGCGGAGAGGCAAAGCAGGTGTGATTGCGACAGGTGTGTCACGCCGCCTCAGACCGGTGGCGGAAGTGGCGGTCACGTGGCCTCCGTGAGCGGCCTTGTCCGTCACCGCAGCCGCGGCGGTCATCACTCCCGCAGGATGTGGACCATTGACGGCTGCGACAGCGCCGCCCGCGGCTCTTGCGGCCCAGCGGATTGGGGTATTTTTGGTCATAAAAGAGGAAATGTTGCAATTTTGATCAGTGTGGCAGCTTCGTATATTATGCATACATATTTCATTCTTTAATCTGTTATACTCATTTATTTATACATTATATTTATTATTTATTCTGAATTATTATCATTATATTATATTTAGTGACATCTTGTGTGGCTCTTCCTAACTTTTTACTTGATTGTGTCGTGTTTAAGACAGCGGATTCATACCCCTCGCCCCTCCTTTTTTAAAAACTTTCCAACGCGTTTCCAATAATACCCTCTTTCCATCCCTCTCGCATTAGATCATAAGCGTCACAGCAAAGCATTACCTCCCGATACATGTGAACAAGTTCGTGAAATTAGGTCTATGTGTCCGTTGACGAATGAAGCGTTAGAGAAGTCGGTGCTTCGGAAGCCTCGAAGCGGCTTCTGAAGTTTTTGAGGCATGACGTATTCTGTTAATGTAAGTATGATGTATATTGTATCTGATCTTTTGTCCTTTCATGTGTTTATCAGTGCATAATAATAAGAAAGAAACATAGACCATGCCGGGTACCTGTGAGCAGAGCTGGGACCTTCATCTGGTAACTGACAGGGGGGAAAATGGCTCGAGATTATGATAATTTCGGTGGTGACTTGCGCAAAGTGGAGAAAATTGGGAAAAGTGGGTGTGTGAGGAAGATGTATGGTTAATCGGAAGGTAGTTTTCGGAGCGCGTTGTCATTCCGTTGGTTTGGTTCGTGTAGTTAACTCCTTTCCGCCGTCCTGGTGTTCTTATTGTATTCCCTCTTTTTCTCTTTCTCTTTGTTATTTTCCTTCTTGTCCTCCACCGCCACATCCTTCTCCTTCTTCTTCTTCTTTTCCTTTTCCTTTTCCTTCTCTTTCTCCTCTCCTCCTCCTCCTCCTCCTTCTTCTTCTTCTTCTTCTTCTTCTTCTTCTTCTTCTTCTTCTTCTTCTTCTTCTTCTTCTTCTTCTTCTTCTTCTTCTTCTCCTTCTTCTTCTTCCTCCTGTTCCTCCTCCTCCTCCTCCTCCTCCTCCTCCTCCTCCTCCTCCTCCTCCTCCTCCTCCTCCTCCTCCTCCTCCTCCTCCTCCTCCTCCTCCTTCTCCTCCACCACCTCCTCCTCCTCCTCCTCCTCCTCCTCCTCCTCCTCCTCCTCCTCCTCCTCCTCCTCCTCCTCCTCCTCCTCCTCCTTCTTCTCCTCCTTCCCCTCCTCCCCCTCTTCTTCTTCCTCCTTTTCCTCCTCCATCCCCCCTTTATCATCCTATCCATGACCACCATTATCATGTCGCTCCGTCTTCCCCGTCCGCATCGCCTCCATTCACGAGAGCCGCGCCGCGAAGACAAGCAACCGCGACGTGTGCTTAGGCATGTACCCCCTTGAGTCCTGCAGTCTGCCTTCTTCCTCCAGCAACCGTGAAGGTCGTTGGTGTCCTTCAGAGTCCTTCGAACCTCCCTCCCCCCCCTCGTAACCCCCCCCTCTCTGTCATCGAGCCCCCCCTTCCCCCCCGTTCTGACCAACCGCCCACGATAACGCCCTCTCCTGCATTTTCCCGCTCCTTCTAGATTGTTTTCTCCACCGGTTTTTCTTTCTCTTCTACTTTTTGTTTCCAGTCTGCTTGCCTTTTCGTTTGTTGTTTTGTTTTACTTTTTATTCTCGTTGTGTTTTAGGTTTTGCCTTTTCATATGCCATTGTATTTTCCCACTTTTTTCTGGTTTTACTTCTTGTTAATATATTTTGTAGTGCATATATGTAATATATGGAATTTATTTTAATTATTAGTAGATAATCTTTTCCTCCTCTCTCCTTTCACTTTTTCTTCGTGACTTCTCATTATTCTCTTCCCTCGAACATATATATTATAGGGCATCTTATATTATTTATTTATTTTTATTTTTTTTTCCCTCTCTTCTCCCTATGTTTTCTCATTTCCCTCCTACTCTCCTTCCTCCTCTCCCTCCTCCTTCTTCATTTTCTTCTTCCTCCTCTCCTACTCCATATCCTCCTCCTTTCTCTCTTACTCCCCTCCTCCTCCTCCTTCCCCTCCTCCTCCTCCCCCCTCCTCCCCTTCTCCCCCTCCTCCTCCTTCTCCCCCTCCTCCTCCTTCTCCCCCTCCTCCTCCTCCTCCTCCTCCTTCTCCTCCTCCTCCTCCTCCTCCTCCTCCTCCTCCTCCTCCTCCTCCTCCTCCTCCTCCTCCTTCTCCTCCTCCTGCCCCTCTTCCTCCTCCTTCCCCTCCTCCTCCTCCTCCTCCTCCTCCTCCTCCTCCTCCTCCTCCTCCTCCTCCTCCTCCTCCTCCTCCTCATCTTCCTCTTCTCCCTCTTCCTCTTCCTTTTTCTCCTTCGCCTTCCTGCTCTTCAACGGTCCAGTACACGTCGTCCAGCCGGCTCTGTTGGACGACTCCTTCATGCACGGCTTCAGTAATGCGACCTTCACTCCTTTTTCTTCCTTTCGTTCTTTCTCTCTTTCTTTCTCTCTCTCTTGTATCTTTTCCCCCGAGACCTGAGTAGCATTGTTTGCCGGTGGATCAGCGGATCTGCCCATCCACACGCGTCGGGCGGCCATGATGTATTTTAAGAAGTTATTCAGCAGCCTGCTTGGAAAACTTCGCATGTCAAAGCAAAATGTTTGAAAAGAGTTTTTTGTGTGCATTTGCATTTGGGATTCTCTCTCTCTCTCTCTCTCTCTCTCTCTCTCTCTCTCTCTCTCTCTCTCTCTCTCTCTCTCTCTCTCTCTCTCTCTCTCTCTCTCTCTCTCTCTCTCTATTATTTTGCCATCAAAGGATTGTGCGTCCTCTATCATGCCATCCGAGTCGAAATCGCAGTCTGTTATTGGGACGATAAAGACCTTAGTGCATGCCGTTCAGATCCGCCCCGTCGCCTCCCGACCGGCGCTGCATGGAAGGAGGAGGAGGGAGGGGAGCTTTGTGGGAGGGGGGTGAGGTCCGCTGGCGCCACCGCCAGAGGGCAGGGCGCAGCTGACGTAACTGTTGTTCGTGTCGTGTTATGTGCGCCGAGACTGCTTGGCGCCGGCCGTGCTGCATTGCCGGGAATTATTACGGTGTATTACGGAGAGATGCGAAGGTTGCCGGCCGCCTAATACGCTGTTTGCGCCTACTCACCGCCCAAGCTGCCTGGCTCTCTGCTTCACCTCTCATGCTCTCCTCTTTTGGCTCTGTTTCACGTTCCTCTTCGTCTCGCCAGGTTTCCCCTTTCCAGACATGTTCTTCGCGGTCTTGTATCCCTCCCTCATATTTTCCTGTTTTTCTTCGCACTACTTTTTCTTATATTTCTTTTCATCACTTCACCACTCTCCTCTCCCCTTTCATGCCGTCTCCTCTTTAATCTCTCCTCTGTCCCATCTCATCTTTTGTTTCCTCTCCTTTCCCTATTTCCTCCTCTTCTCTCCTTTCCTCTCCTATTCACTTCCTCTCTTCTCTTTCCTTTCTCCCTCTCTTTTTCCTGTTGCTCTCCCCGCTGGAGACGGTCGAACAACCAAGACTCGGTGGAGGATTCTTTGTGGTTAACCTTAATGAGCTTTCGAGGTGCTACCTACTTCCTTGCTCAGGTGGAGATGGGGGGTGGGGGATGGGGGGAGTGCTGGGGAGGTTAGTGAATGAACGAACGCCTGGGCGTAGGCAGGCAAAGCATGAATGGGAAGAGAGTGATTCTGACAAATTGGAAGAAAAGGCATCCAAAATAGGCGCTCACTTGGGAGTAGTGTCATGCTTGTTTTGCCATCATGCATTCGTGCTTGCGGTTTCTCATTACAAGCGCAAGAGTTCTTGCGCAAAGTGTCAGGGGAAGTTGCGAGTAACTCGGTTTATGTGCATATATTTACGTTTATTGATGGTTTATCTACTCCTCCACATTCTTTGGCTTATTCCTGTTTTCTGGTTTCCTCTTTAGAAGCGCTTATTTCCTCACGTGAGGCGGTAAGTACATGGAGGCTAGAATATTCATTACAGGTGATACTTATATACAGGTGTGGTGCGTCTTCCACAGGTGTATTTATGTCGCATGTAGGAGATCAATGCGTGTTTGTGTTGGATAAGTTTGTTTTTTTATACAATCATTTCTGTGCATGACCTCATGCGCACAGATTTCAAAAAGATGGCTGACGGTACTGGTCTTAAATATCCTGCGGTGGATTCTGTTTTTATTAAATATATAGCAGATGCATGGTGATTCATGCAGTCGTATGGCGATCCGTGAAGGAGTAGGATTATCCTGGCGTGCAAGCCGTACGTGCAGGCTGGCGTGTATGTTCGTACGTGCAGGCAAGGGTGTGGGCGGGGCCCCCGGCGGCCGGAGGGAGCGCGGCGCCGCCACCACGTCAGAAGTGTCTTCGCTCGCGTGGCTACCTGGTGCTGTTCCTCGTCGCTCCCCCGTCGTTTCCTCGCGCTGCAATACGCCCACGCATTCACCACGAGCGCGACCACGCCCGCAAAGGTGCTACCATGGTGGGCGGAAGCTCGTGAGGAACGGCGTGAGGTCCTAGGACCCTCGCCCGATCCTTCGTCCTCCCCCCCCATCTCCCCCCCCCTGAAGCACCCACCCCCACCCCCACCTGTTCTCCTGACGACCTCTGGCTACGGACCCGACGACGCCCTGACCTCCCGCACGCAACAAAGCTAACCCTCGCCCAAGAGCTGCCAGCTGACCCGGGATCCACCTGGAGATTCACCTGCAGACGTGATCATGAAGTAAGAAAGTACAAATCTACCATACGACCTCTCCCTGACGGACTCTGCTAACGGATTAATGGATTATGCCTCTCGATTGAACCTACTGAAACCTACTGAAATCTCCTGAAATGAGTCGTGTAAGAAAAAAGCTGTGTTCTTAAGCGCAAGTGAATGTCAAGAAAGGTTTGCGATATCTGCCGTGTTGCGTCTGGAAAAAGGTGTTTGTGGAAGTGCGCTCGCGTCGATGAAGTGTTCAAAGGCTTGATGATAGAATCGCCGATTTTGTGGTTCATGGTTCGAGCGCTGGAATCGCCGTCGGTGCCTCTGTCCGTGAAGTCTGTCGGGAAGTAACTGAAAGGTGAGTCTGTCTCCCTGGGGAATGATTGTAAGTCAGTCAGATTGCAACATAACTGAGGAAATCAAGAGAGTTTCTCAACGAAGATATATATATATATATATATATATATATATATATACACACACACACACATATACACATGCATACATATACATATATATACATACTTATTGTGTGTGTGTGTGTGTGTGTGTGTGTGTGTGTGTGTGTGTGTGTGTGTGTGTGTGTGTGTGTGTGTGTGTATACGTGTGTGCGCGCGTGCTCGCGCTCCTGTAAATATAAATTTGTATATGTGTATACATATAGCATGAGAGAGAGGGAGAGGGAGAGGGAGAGGGAGAGGGAGAGGGAGAGGGAGAGGGAGAGGGAGAGGGAGAGGGAGAGGGAGAGGGAGAGGGAGAGGGAGAGGGAGAGGGAGAGGGAGAGGGAGAGAGGAGAGAGAGAGAGAGAGAGAGAGAGAGAGAGAGAGAGAGAGAGAGAGAGAGAGAGAGAGAGAGAGAGAGAGGGAGAGAGAGAGAGAGAGAGAGAGAGAGAGAGAGAGAGAGAGAGAGAGAGAGAGAGAGAGAGAGAGAGAGATTTGAAGGAGCAATAATAGTGTGCCTTAAAGCTCCTTCGGCGTCTTTGATTAATCGGAATAATCCAGTTACGTCGTCATCTGGTTTTCTCGCCCAAGGCATGCGTGTCGCCTGATCGATGTGATGTTGGAGACGCCAGTATCGCCTCCTACATACATCCAAGTTAGGACGCATGTTTTAGAGATCAGCAACCAACAAAAACAGGTTTACTGATTTTTACGGATCAGCTTTTACCTTTTTCCTTGGGATGCTCTTCCGAATTCCCTGCACTCGATTGCAAATGCCTTTAACCTGTTATGCACATTTTTAGCGATTGTTTGAACGGAGGAACAATGTCTTCATTATACTCTGCTCATTATTGTTTGTTGAACGAAGTTGAAACTGTCGGAAGGGGGAGGGGGAGGTGGGTAAACGGTGGAGGCACACTGGAGTCATGCCATAGGTCGCACTTAATGATTCTGTGGTTTAAAGCAAGGCGAGAATCGGTTTGATGTCACGGAGGAAATCCGAAGTTTCACACCGACGTCATGCATCCATCCAGCGGGTCGGTGGCGGCTGGGTCATGCAGGTCAGCGTTTCGTAAGACAGCGAAGGTCATCGAGAGAAGGTGATGTGGCGGAGGTAGGCGGAGGCTGACTTTTTATTTATTTTCATTATTTATTTATTTATGTATTTATTTACTTACCTTTATAAAATGCTAATCAGACTTCTGCGGTAATGGAGAAAGAATGTAGGGCTGGTGTGAAACGGTAACGTTAACTGGGGAGAAGGAAAGATTAAAAGCTAAGACATTCATGGAAACAAAAGCAGATACTGTCTCCTAAATAACGATAGAAATACAATCGGAGAACGGAAATATACTCACTCACTCACTCACTCACTCACTCACTCACTCACTCACTCACTCACTCACTCACTCACTCACTCACTCACTCACTCACTCACTCACTCACTCACTCACTCACTCACTCGCTCGCTCGCTCAATCACTAGCTCACGGGACGAGAAAGGAAGATCGTGCCGAGTGTCCCATAGGCTGCGTGCTGACAGCAGCGAAAGAAGCATGGCAGTTCCTTGTCAGTGCCGCGACAGAGCCATTTGTAGTGCCACATTGATCCGTCTCGGTGCCTTGTAATGCCATAGCGTCCCTTCCCAACCTTTTCCTCCGCCTGTCCTCCCGCCTCTATTCATTATTCCCTCTATTCCTGGCCTTGGATCAACCCCCATTCCTTCCGCCTCCAACTCACAGCTGATTAGGACGTCAGACTTGAGGATTGGACGATTGGCAAGAGGCATTCCAGCGGAGGAGAGAGCAGCCCCCCTCGTGATCAGCTGATCAGAAGCTGCGTCGGATGCGGGGCGTCTTGTGGCGAAGGCGAGGCTTGTAATTTGGCTGCCAAGGTCTCGAGGTTTGATTATGTATGACCTGCAGAAGCCTCGTGTTTAGGGAGGAGGGAAGGCTGGTGGGGAGGGGGGGTGGAAGGGAGGGGGGTAGAAGAGCCTCATGTCAAGGGAGGAGGGGGAATGGGGAAGGGGATGAGGATGGGGAAAAGGGGGGGGGGCGGGGGGCGTGGAGGACAAACAGGGTGAAGGGATAGCGAAGGAGAGTGAAGGATGTGACTTATGCTGGAGATGCACGATAGGTTGTAGGCTGTTTGTAAAAGGTAGGAGAGGAGGGGGGGACTGAATGGAATGTCACGTTCACATCGCAATCACAACCGTGACTGGTGCACCGTCATTTTTCTTGCGAACAATAGTGACAGGCGACTCAAAGGATGTCCGAGAGAGGTGGGAGAGGAAGTTGTGGTGTGTTGAGATTGCTTTGGTGGTGGTAATTACGAAAACAAAAATGATGCTAATTAAGTGGTGCCGTTCCACGTATTGAACTTAGTTGATACGCTGTCATTTATGCCACGTAAGGGATTGACATTGTACGGAACTGCATGTAAGTTGATGCGGCTCGTCGTCACGTTTAGCCCGGAGATTGTGGCTGCCATCGCGAAGGCTTTTGTTGTCCCATTATTCATGTGTATACAAGCAGTCACACACGCACGCGCGCGCTCGCGCATTGTTATTGTTATTGACAGTGAGGGACAGAAATAGTGATGTTTTATGTCATCTGCAGGGAATGTCTAGGGTGAACCAAATTGCTCTTCAGGCGCGGCTGTAATTCTTAATATTGGATTTCATTTATTTTTGTGGTTAGGCGGCGATGTGCTTTATGACGGTGAAAATGCTCGGTAGGTAGAAAGAAAAAAAAAAATTTGTCAGTATAGGATATGGCGTTCGGCGCCCCGCGCTCCTCGCTTTGGGTTTGACAAGGCTATTTCTCATTTACAGCGTCTCTCTCTCTCTCTCTCTCTCTCTCTCTCTCTCTCTCTCTCTCTCTCTCTCTCTCTCTCTCTCTCTCTCTCTCTCTCTCTCTCTCTCTCTCTCTCTCTCTCTCTCTTTCTCTCTCTCGCTCTCTCTCTCTCACTCTGTGTGGTGCAGCGGTAGCGTTCTCGTCTAGCAATCTTGCTGACCTGCGTTCAAATCCCTCGCCGCCAGTGGATGGTAACCCCGGCCATTGCTTGCACACAGGGGATAGTTTAGAAGCAAAATGAAACAGACACTATGTCACACCAAGAATATCCATTGTTACAAATAGAATCAAAACTTAACTTTAAACTCTCTTTCTCTCTCTCTCCATACATCCACCCATCTATTTTTCCATCTATCTATCCATCCATTAACCCATCCATCATGCACAGCGGAATATACTTCAAGCTATCCCACTCACCCACTCACTCTTTTTTTTTTTTTTTTTTTTTTTTGGTGCAGATCTTTCCGTGTCTTCCTTTGGCTATTATTCCTTTTCTTGGAGATGTCTGTGCGTTCGCTTGACCCCTCTCGGTCTGGCAGCCTTTGCGTGTGTGTGTGTGTGTGTGTGTGTGTGTGTGTATGTGTGTGTGTGTGTGTGTGTGTGCGCGAATAAGCTCCAGACACCCTTAACCCTAACCGTCTGTGCCTTCTCCTTATCCTCCCTTGCCGTCGCGAGATTACTTCCAGCATCTAAGGCTTAAGACGGATGATCCCGTTGACCCAGTTCGGCTGCTGGATCATATTTCTGCTGGGTTATCGTATGCAGTTAGAGAGGAAGAGAGGGAGAGGGAGAGGGAGAGGGAGAGGGAGAGGGAGAGGGAGAGGGAGAGGGAGAGGAAGAGGGAGAAGAAGGGGTTAATGTAGGTGGGGGTGAGGGTGGGTGAAGTTAGGTGGAAACGAAGGTATATGGAAAATAAAAGAGATGGCGAGAGAGGATAGGGAAAGAATGGGTAAAAGTAGGGACAACTATAGAGCTGAAACAACATCATGAAAAGTTGAAAGATAGACATAATGCATATCATAGCGCCGTTTCTCCTTTCTATATAGACTGAATGTCCCGTAAAGACGTCCTGGCAACAGCGCGGCCGTAAATGCGTACGCCAAGAAAAGGAAAAAGAAAACGCACATTCAAGTTTTCTGGAAGACTACTGGGATGATGTCCCTGGTCACATCACTGGCAAGTTACGAGGCGGCTGGAGAGGAGGAGGACGACGACGACGACGACGACGACGACGACGACGACGACGACGACGACGACGACGACGACGACGACGAGAAGGAGAAGAGAAGAAAAAGAAGAAAAAGAAAAAGAGAGAAAGAAAGAAGAAGAAGAGGAGGGGGAGGAGAAAAAGTAGCAGTGGTAGAGGGTGATAGTAAGAGAAAAGAGGGTAGGAGGGTAGGATTAAGAAAATGGGAAGCTTCAGAACGACTCGCAATAAAAGGGGGACAGATGAAGAAGAATTAATTGCAGTGGGGAAGTTGGCACAGGAGTAGAAGTAGCAACATCGAGTGGAGTCGGAGAGGAGATGGAGTGGACCTCCCCGATAAAGAGCTAATTACCCGCGACTAATAGTAAGGAGTCATTACCCGGGGAGCCGTGTGTTGTCGGCCGCCCACAAAGACGCCCTAAAAGACTCCCTCGGTTCTCATTCATCTTGGTGCAGTCGAGGACCATCACTCGCCGCTCCTCTCCCTCGCTCCCTCCGTCGCCCCGGCCCTCCTCTTGCCTGGAAGAAACCTGTTCTCTCTGCTCTCTGTCTGCAGTCTCTCTCTCTCTCTCTCTCTCTCTCTCTCTCTCTCTCTCTCTCTCTCTCTCTCTCTCTCTCTCTCTCTCTCTCTCTCTCTCTCTCTCTCTTTTCTCTTCTCTTTCTCTTTCTCTTTCTCCCCCCTTTCTCTTTCTCTTTCTCTCTCTCTTCCTCTTCCTCTTCCTCTTCCTCTTCCTCTTCCTCCTCCTCCTCCTCTCTCTCTCTCTTCCTCCTCTCCTCCTCCTCCTCTCCTTCCTCCTCCTCTCTCTCCTCCTCATCATCATCATCATCATCATCATAATCATCATCATCATCATCATCATCATCATCATCATCATCATCATCATCATCATCATCATCATCATCATCATCATCATCATCATCATCATCATCATCATCATCCACCTCCTTCCTCCCTCCTACCTCTTCCTTCCTCTTTGCACAAGATATTCCATTTCCTTACTAATGGCTGCTCTCAGAACAGAGTCTTGCTCTGAATTATAAGACACATTCGAAACAATAGATCTCAGTCATTTTCAAAGGTTTCTAAGTGCGTTGTTAAGCAGATCGAGTCGCCTGAATTCGCATGTCCAGCCGGGAGGGAGCTGTAGGCCTATTTATCTTTATTTCGCGTCGCGTGGGAACTTTGGCTAAGCAGCTGATTTTTCCCTTTGAACTTCCGGGGTCAATGTTCAGTGTTCGGTGTTCCGGGTTTGATGTGTGCTGTGTTCTTTGAATTAGAATTTTTGTATTTGTTTTTGGAAAATGAGACGAAAATGGGATCCGCGTAAGCATGGTTTGATGTATATCGTTTTGCAGTTCCCAAGCGTTCAGTTCTTGTGATGTTATTATTAATGTTCTCTCCGAAGTATTTGTATTGTTATTACTATTATTAGTATTAGTATTATTGTTATTATTATTATTATTATTATTATTAGTAGTAGTAGTAGTAGTAGTAGTAGTAATAGTAGAAGTAATAGTAGTAGTAGTATTGCTATAATTATTACTATTATTATTACTATTATTATTATTATGCATATGCTTGACCGAAGTTGCATCATCCGGAGACAAGTTTTGGATGTCCAGAAATAGCCGATTGCGTGTGTGGAAATCGACCAATGAAAATAATATAAATTCGCCTCAAAGGTTACCTCACCGATCGCTCTTGTTATCAGCGTCGTTTGTTTTGTTTGATGTTCAGAAGAAAGAATTGGTTTTAAAAAATGAAATGAAAATGTTCTCGGTTCCATGAGAAGGTTAAGGATACCGCCCTGGCTGCCTTGTCTCGCGGTGCGTGTGAATTGTGTGACATTTATGTATCCCTCCTTCCTTCCGTATTTTTTTTATCTGTTGTATCTATCCAGAGTTGTCAGCTGGTCAGTTTATCCCATGGATCACTAATTCCATTTGATATTTTCGATCCAGTTTTCTGGTGTATTGTGTGGCAACATTTATCGTCTCACGTGTCGCCTTCATTTGTTTTTATTTGATTTATCTATAATTGTCAGTTGGTCCATCCATCCTTTGTGTCAATCATTTTCATTTCAGTTGACCTGAGCGGCAAACAATGCATTTTACCGCTCTCTTCCTTTCGGTCTAATATTTGCAATGCCTTTGTTTGTATTGTCTCTCCCCCCCCCACCTCACGTTGCAAAGAAGCGGTGCTTTCGACATGCCATCCCCCCTTAGTCATAGGCGTGTGAGTGCATTTGTACCGGCCGTCGCTAAACGTTTTGTTTTCCTTGCAGGTGAGTCCCCGGATTGGAGTGGGCGAGCGCTCGAGTCGGTGACCGTGGTGAGTTGCAGGAGTGATTACAGTGTTTGTTGATTTTTTTTTTCTGTTGTTATTTTCAATGATTTTATTAAAATTATTATTATTATTATTATTATTATATATTTTTTTATCATCATCATCATCATCATCATAATCATCATCATCATCATCATCATCATCATCATCATCATCATCATCATCATCATCATCATCATCATCATCATCATCATCATCATCATCATCATTATTTCGGTTCATTATCCAATGCTGTTGTTATTTTAATTCATGTGGCAATGGAACTGGTGCCAGTTTTAAAGTAGCCTAAATTATTTTATTTTGCGATAAAAGAATAAAAGGTAAAAGTCAAGCTGATCCACGCGTGAGAGCACTGCATGATTCCCAATCTGGCACTGCTTGCATGATCAGATAAGGCTTGCATGTTGATAACGTGTCATTTTAGACACCGTTGTGTTTGCTTGGTCAGTTTGTCTTTTTGCATTATGATTAAGCGTTCTTGTTGAGAGAATATAGACTGTTTGTAATAGTATTAAAATATAAGGTGTAAAAATGGATTTGAAACGAAATTTGATGAAGAAGAGATTGCATAATTCGAGTCTGGATTTGAATTCACAAGATGGCGACACTCCTCGTCCGAGTTTTGTCTCCAGGTTAAATCTGGGCGTTGATGTTCGTTATATTTATTTTTTTATTTTATTGTTATTTTTTTATTCTTTCGCCGGTTACCATGAATATTTATCTCCATATTAGTCACCACTAGTTCTCCTTGGCCGCCTCTGACATCTTCTCTGCGTTTTGGATGTTCTTATTTATCCACTTCTCGCTCTTCCCTCTCCGCCCGCCCGCCCGCCCTCCCGCCCGCACCTGCCAGCTCCTTCGGTTTCCTGTGTCGTCATCTTGTCCTTGTCTCTTTGCATTCCTTCTCCTTCACCTCCCCCCCCCCCCCTCCGTTTCATTTCTTCCTCCTCTTCTTTGCTCGATCGCAAGCGGGGAAGGAAGGTCATGTTGCATCGATTTGTTTGCAATGTTCTTTCTCCTCTAGCTTGCTGTATATTACTTTGGTTTAATAGCTTGAAAATCTCTTTAATCTGGTCTTGTCCTTTCTCTTGTCATTTTGCCATTTCACCTTTCGCTTTCACTTCTCGTCTGTTTCCTTCTCTATCTCTCTCTCTCTTCTCTCTCTCTCTCTCTCTCTCTCTCTCTCTCTCTCTCTCTCTCTCTCTCTCTCTCTCTCTCTCTCTCTCTCTCTCTCTCTCTCTCTCTCTCTCTCTCTCTCTCTATCTCGCTCCTCCTCTTTTCTCTCTCTCTTTTATTTGTCTCTTCCTTCTTCTCTCTTTCCTCCCTGTCTATATTTTAGCCACTTTTCCTCCCTCATTCCCACCCTTCCTCTCCCTCTCCCACATCTCTTCTCCCTCTATTAGACTCCCCTCTATCCTCTTCCCCTCTTCCCATCTCCCCATCTCATCTCTTCCCCTCTTCCCTCTTCTTCCAACCCGCCACTTCCCCTTTCCCTCCCTTCCCTCCTGACCCCTCCTCCGTGCAGCCGCGGTGTGCCTCATCACACAAATGGACTGGCACTAAGAGGAGAACGATTCCCCGCGGAGGACTCGAGGCGGATGGAAACTAGGGGATTGATTTTTCGTTTTGAATTGAGTTATAAGTGGGTTTTTCTGTTTGTTGTTACTCAACGGATATCATAAGTGTGTCTGCATTTATATTTTGTATTTTTAGGCGTTTGAGGTGTATATTGTGTAATAGTAAGGACAGTTGTAATTTGGATGAGGAAGATACCAAAAGAAAAGGATAGAAAGGGGAAATACAACAAACATCGGTGGAAAAAAATATGCTAGGTCATGTGGGGCCGCAATTGTCACGTGAAGGGACCAGGCGATCACGCTACTCTCTCTCTCTCTCTCTCTCTCTCTCTCTCTCTCTCTCTCTCTCTCTCTCTCTCTCTCTCTCTCTCTCTCTCTCTCTCTCTCTCTCTCTCTCTCTCACACACACACACACACACGCAAATAAAATACGAGCAGTGTGTAGAAGGGTGGGGCGTAAGCAGAGGAGAAGTGATTGACACCTTTCAAGGGAGGAGATATGGAGACCCCCTTTTATTCTTCTCGGGTTTAGAACAGAGGAAGAGGGGAAGAGGGGGAGAAGAGAAGGGGAAGGGGGAGGGGAAGGGGAAGAGAGATGGTAAGGCTTCATTGTGTATTGATCTATTTTTTTTTCTTTCTCTTTTCCCTATATCCTCAGAAGGGGAGGAGGGGAGGGCGGATGATAGAGAGAGGGGGAGGAGGAGAAAGCGAAATGGGGAGAGGAAGAGAAGAGAAGGGTTTATGGGCGTTGTACTACACGTTGTGGAGGTGTGGAAGTGGTAAGTTTAACCTCCTCTTATCGTAAAAGTGGGGGTTACCAGGGTCGTAATGGGATAGATTATCAGTCTAGAGCCATTTTGAGGTGTGGGATGGCGGCTGTAGGATGTGGCGGGGGCCGGCAGTAGCTTGAATGAAGATGAAGCTAATGGGGGTTGATGGTTGGTATTTGGTGTGCCCCTATGCCGGAATATGGGCGATGTGAGGAGTGATGCGAGGGAAAAGAAAGGGAGTCATGTTATGTTTTTTCCTGCTCGGTTTCCCTTGTCTGTCTTCGCGTCTTTTTTTTCTCTTCCCGCTCAGTCTCCACTCGCTACTATTTTTATTCTATTTTTCCTCTCTCTCGTTCTCCTAGTTTTCATTTTCTTTTCTTTTTTTTATGTCACCCTCGTTTTCGCCGAACAGCTCTCCAGTTTTTCTTTTTCCCTTCCGCGGAACGCCTCGTTTCGGGAGGGCGAAGGAACCATTTTCTGCGGAAGTGGAATTACCCCGACGTCGGATTTCTCGACCGAGTGCGTGTTGTCCTTGATCGCGTCTATATTTCCGTTGGGCATTTTATCGGCCGATGCGAGTGGTTTGCCCTTTTCATTGCACACGAGACGCGGGGAAATGATGGGAAATGCAGTGCCAATTTCCTTGCCAATGTCTGGTGGGACGTAATAGGTACCGAGGAGGGCGGTGGTGCGGGTTGAATGACATCACGGATTTTTTTATGCAGGCGGCTCTCTCTCTCTCTCTCTCTCTCTCTCTCTCTCTCTCTCTCTCTCTCTCTCTCTCTCTCTCTCTCTCTCTCTCTCTCTCTCTCT
>NC_061847.1:9981267-9986267 GCF_019202785.1 Penaeus chinensis | reverse complement strand
GCTTTCGAGCAGATGGACAGGTAAAGAGATGGGTGGCTATGTTTATGTAGATGTCTCGCTAAGCCCATGACGTGTTTATTTCTACGTCGGTGTTCTGGGGGAATTTGAGCGTTAGTTAATGCATTTTCTTCATTATCTTTTGTCCGTGATAGCATGGCATGTCGCTCATACAATGTGAAACGAAAATCAATATATGATACGAGTGACTCTCCGGGAAATGTGATTCGCCCAAGTGCCCATTGTCGAGGAAAGTGCTTGAGCGCTACCAAAGGGCCCTCTTCATCATATCCATGACGTCTATTGCTTGAAACGCAACCAGAACAATGACGCCAGTTGAGAAGGAGCATAAACACACTGGCCTAAAATCCCCGAGCTTTTGTCGAGGGCAGCGAGGCCGGATTGGCTGGCTGTGCAACCGGTAGCTTGATCCAAGTTCATAAGCTCATGGAGTGCGCTTAAAAAGCACAATGAGAAACAACAGCCTTTTCCTGCACGCTGTTTTTCGCTCTGTATCACCCCTCGTTTCCCCTTTTTTCTCCTTCCCTCCACCCCAACCTTGCCCTCTTATCTCCTATTCAGCACGCAATTTAGATTGGTGTGTGTTGCAGCGGAGAGAGGCCCCCGCTGTGCCTTCTGCCCCCCCCCCCCTCTCTTTCTCTCTCTCTCTCTCTCTCTCTCTCTCTCTCTCTCTCTCTCTCTCTCTCTCTCTCTCTCTCTCTCTCTCTCTCTCTCTCTCTCTCTCTCTCTCTCTCTCTCTCCCTCCCTCCATCCCTCCCTCTCCCTCCTCCCTCTCCCTCTCCCTCTCCCTCTCTCCCTCCCTCTCCCTCCCTCTCCCTCTCCCTCTCCCTCTCCCTCTCCCTTCCCTTCCCTTCCCATCCCTCACTTCTCTGTGTTTGTCTGTCTTCCTCCCCCCTCCTCCCTTATTCATCTCTTCCTCTCCTCCTCACCCTCTTTCCCTTCCTCCCTCGTTTCTTCCTTCTCCCTCCCCCCCCCCCCCCCCCCCCTCGAGCCGTCCGCCCATCTGTTAGTCCGGGTGTGTGTGATATCTCAATTGTCCCTTTGTATGGGGGAACTAATTATGCTTCTCTAGCGACATTCCCGGTGTTGGTTTTAACGATTGTCATTGTCTGTGGCAGATGGGGTGGAGAAAGGACAAGGCAGAGGGAGAGGAAGAGAGGAGGGGTGAAGAGAGAGAGTGGGGAGGAGAGGGGAGAGGTGGAAAGTGAGAGGAGTTAGAGGGTGGGTAGATGGAGAGGAGATGGAGGATGGAAGGATTGTAAGGGGGGAGGGGAGAACTAATGGAGACACGTGCTGGAATCGGCCGTGAGGTGACCTCTGCCCCCTGAGGTGCTAAAACGCCAGATGAAATAGGCATGGGGTTAGTCATTTACACTTCCCTCCGCATTTCACTTGTGTTTTGCTTTTTTTCGAATTTTGTATATCTTCTCTCTGTTGCAGGCGATATTTCTTGTTCTTATTTTTCGTTTCAATTTCTAATGTGTCCTGCCAGCCGTCATACCAATATGTCACACTAGCCTTCTTATGTAATTGGGAGGAACCAAATCGCGCAAAGAAATTGTTTCCCCTTTTTTTAAATTATAATTGGCAATAAGCGTTCTATTACTCTAATTGAATATTAACACTTGAGGAGCTTACTGTACCTTGTGATTTTTACAATATTTATTTCTACCTGACGCATATTGTATTTCCATGTTATCGAGACTCGCATGGAATAGCAATATACATTTCCGTACCAATAGTTTTATGCAATTTGATATCAGTTAGTGGATCTGTAGGTGTATGATGCTTGTTATCTCAGTCGATTACACACATGTCGACGGAATTAAGACAGATCTCTCGACGATAATGGGTGTTTGTCGAGAATTAGTGAAGTGAAATGCATTTTTTTTCAGTATTATATAAATGTTTGAATTTGCAAAACTGTGAGGAAATGCCTTCTGTTGTAGCTATTGCTATGAGAAGTTCACACAAAAGGGAGTCTGAATATTTATTTTTTTATGGCTGGTATTACAGTACAAATGTTTGGGATCAAGTGGTTTTCTCTGAGTATAAGAGGAAATTTGTTTATCATGAAGAGTGCAGTATGCATGTGTATTTATTTGTCAAAGTTATTATTATTGCTGTTGTTGTTTCTTGCTGCTGCTGCTGTTGTTGAAGTTATTATTGTCATCATGTTTAACATGCATTTTTAAAATGAAAAATTATGTTTATCACACAAGGATAAAAACAAGGGTTCTAGCTCAGAGGCGCAGCTGTCGAAACCCTCAGCACCCCCACCCCCTCCCCCTCCCCCCCACCACCCTCACCTCAGGTCGGTCTGGATATCTTGTTTGTTTTCCTTGCCGCCGGTTCTGGATGTCTCTGTTAATCCGATTAAAAAGATTAAATCACACGGTTTTCCCCTGATTTTGAAATATGTTTTGTCCCGTCGCCCCAGAGCCTTCTGCTGCTGTTTGGTTACCCCCGCCCCCCCTTGCCGTGCCTCTTGTATTGTTCAGCGTCTCCCTTTTCTTTTTTATTTATTTTGTTGCTGTGTACATCGTGTATGACTTTTTTTTATTGAAATTTGTGTGTATATATATGTGTGTGTGTGTGTGTGTGTGTGTGTGTGTGTGCGTGCATGGGTGCGTGCGTATGTTTGCTTGCTTGTTTGTTTGTTTGTTTGCATGTTTTATGTTTGATTAATCATTTCCCTTCTGCATATTTTTTGTTCTTTTTCTTCTTCCTCGTCTACTTCGTTTTTCTTCTTTATCGTCTTTTTCGTTTTCTTCTCTGTGGCCATTTTGTCGGAGGATTGTACAAAGTTTAAAGCCGTGACTTGGGCGTTACTTTAATGAGCCCAATTAAATGGAATTATACCCCTGTAAGTCCGTGATCGCTCGCGGCGGCAGCAGGTCTTTTAGGAAAGCTGGAATTGATGAAGTAATTCGTCAGTGTCTGCGAGGGACCCCCCCCCCCACCCCCTCGCACCCCCGTGATAGCCACAGATCCTGAAATATTCTTATAATTTTCTATTTTTGACTTATTCTCTTTCCTTTATTTTTCCTTTCTCTTCTATGTGTTTCTTTTCTTTTTTTCTCTTTTCTCTTTATTTTCTTTTCTCTTTTTTTCTGTTTATTTTCCTTTCCCTTCTTTTCTTTCTCTTCTCTCCTTTTCTTTTCTCTATTTTTCCCCATATCTTCAATATTTTTCTTCTTTTCCTTTTTCGTTTTTTTTTTCATTTCTTTACTCTTCTTTTCCTTTCTCTTCTTGTCTTTCTCTTCTCTTCTCTTCCTTTCTCTTCTCTTCTTTTCTCCCCCTCCCTTCCTTTCTCTTACCTCCTTTTTCTCCTCCTTTCTTCCTTTGTCATCAGCTCCTTGATCTTCGTCCCTCTTTTCCCTCGTCAAAATACCCTGTTATTGGCGTCTTCCTCCCGCCTTCCTGCTGCCGAGCGGGGTTTATCTGTCTTCCTTTCATGCCCTTCCTCTCCTCGTCTTGGCTCATGGGGCGCCAGCTTCCTCCTTTGTTGCTGTTTCTGTGTTCGTGGGCGGTTGGGTCGCCTTTTTTTCCTTCTTGTTTTTCTTTTCTTTTTCTTATTTGGGTCTTTGTTTTGATTTTGTATTTGTTTTTTGTTTGTTTGTTTGTTTGCACATTCTTTCCTCCTCCTCCTCCTTCTTCTCCTTCTCCTTCTCCTTCTCTTTCTCCTTCTCCTTCTCTTTCTCCTTCTCCTTCTCCTTCTCCTTCTCCTTCTCCTTCTCCTTCTCCTTCTCCTTCTCCTTCTCCTTCTCCTTCTCCTTCTCCTTCTCCTTCTCCTTCTCCTCCTCCTCCTCCTCCTCCTCCTCCTCCTCCTCCTCCTCCTCCTCCTTCTCCTTTTCTTCCTCCTCCTCCTCCTCCTTTTCTTCCTCCTCCTCCTCCTTCTCCTTTTCTTTTTCCTCCTCCTCCTCCTCCTTTTCCTCCTTTTCCTCCTCTTCCTCCTCCTCCTCATTCTGTTTCTTCTCTATTCTCCTTCTATCGCAATTTCCATTTAGCACCTTTAACCCTCTCCTTATGACACCCCCCCCCCCTCCGCACTAACCCTTTCCCTCCCTCCCTTCCCCACCCCTCCCCACCCACCGCGACAGCTGCCTCAGTTGTCACCTTCAGCGCCCCGCCTCCGAACATCTTTTGTCGCACCTTTTGTTTAAAGTCTACAACAATTTTCCGGCTGTCGAAGGGTCTCCCGGGGGTCATTGGAAAGGGGGGTGAGGTGAGGTGGGGTCAGTGAGGTTAGTCCAGGTCGCCCGAGACTTAATCTTCCCGCCGGTTAAAATCGGGGGCAGAGGGGGAGGGAAGGGGGGAGATGGGGAGGGAGGGGGTGTTGGTCGTTGAGAAGGATTTTTATCATCTGGTATTACGGTTGATTATGGTGCAGATAATGAAGGAAAGGAAATGTTTGGTTTTCCAGTGTTATTTATCTGTTTGTGTGTGTATATATATATACTTATATGCGCGCGTGTGTGTGTCTGTGTCTGTGTCTATATATGTATATATAAATACATACATATATATATATATATTGTTGTTCTATCTTCTCTTCTTTTCTTTCCTTTTCTTTTTTTCTGCGTGCGTATGATGAATGCGCTGATTGTAACAGTGATAACAACGGTATCTGTAATGACATTGTATAGTAATACGTCTTTCATTATCAAAATCATCCTTAAACTTTCACCAAGTTAGTGAGATTACCTACCATTTGAAAAAAATAGGAAAAAAAAAACAAGGCAAAAAAGTCAAAACAACATCATCAACTGCGACCACAAACGGCACAACAAAAAACCGGGTCATTCGGGTCTCGGGGTGTAGGCCTCTCGGGCGTGCGGGCATGTACTAATTAGGCGGAGCCACTCCATTCCGAGGGGGAAAAAGAGACAATTAATTTGTTTCACGGTTTGACACGGACCGGATATGATTGGGAGCGGCAGCAGCGTCCAGCCCTTGTTCTCTTTGTCTCTCTGTCTGTC
>NC_061847.1:9971267-9978767 GCF_019202785.1 Penaeus chinensis | reverse complement strand
GTGTGCAGTATGTTTGTATATTTAAGTAGATGTATATGTATATATACATATATGTGTGTGTGTTTACAAAGTCTCTCGTTATTTCTTTTCTCTTTTACATGGCTTTCTTCATTTACCTGCCTATGACGTCACGCTCCTATAAGGTGATGACGTAATAACGGGCGTGTTGCAGGTTGCAGGTCAGACCGAAGCTGAAGGTACACAGCTGCGCCAAAACCGCTAGCCATCGGATTTAGAAATGGGGTGGGGGGGAATCCGAGAAGGAAAAACATTGTGATGTGTGAGAACGGCAAAGGCGTCTTCTTACCCCCTTTCTCTCTCTCTCTCTCTCTCTCTCTCTCTCTCTCTCTCTCTCTCTCTCTCTCTCTCTCTCTCTCTCTCTCTCTCTCTCTCTCTCTCCCTCCCTCCCTCTCCGTTGCTCTCTCTCTCTCTCTCTCTCTCTCTCTCTCTCTCTCTCTCTCTCTCTCTCTCTCTCTCTCTCTCTCTCTCTCTCTCTCTCTCTCTCTCTCTCTCTCTCTCTCTCTCTCTCTCTCTCTCTCTCTCTCTCTCTCTCTCTCTCTCTCTCTCTCTCTCTCTCTCTCTCTCTCTCTCTCTCTCAGTTTTGTTAGTGTAGCTGTCTGCTCTTGATAGCTGGATACAAGGGGCGGGCGGATGGGTTAGGGGCCAAGGGGTGAGTTAATATAGAGGAAGTAGGGGACGCTTTGATTGAAATTTGAAATGTCCATGAACGATCGAAGCTGGAAAAAGGTCTAATGGAGAGACTAACACAGGGTCCTGTCTTTCGCATAGAGAGATGCCGTGCTAATTCGAACCATCTGCATACGTTTTGTTTGCTCATTTGGTTCGTTTGCGCCCTTGGTTAGCAGGTTCGTGCCGCGTGTGGAGTGCGGTCGAGACGAGGGAGAGGTCTTCGTTCTCACAATTCGCAGAAAATGAGTGCGCCGTGCACCGATATTTCGTATATCCTGTAACAGACAATGGTAGGTTTCCCTTCCCATTGATGCGTCTGTGCAAGGACTGTGCTTCGGCGGAGGTCTCTCTCTCTCTCTCTCTCTCTCTCTCTCTCTCTCTCTCTCTCTCTCTCTCTCTCTCTCTCTCTCTCTCTCTCTCTCTCTCTCTGGGAGTGATCGAATTGTTCCCTGTCCCTTATGTCCACACGCGGATACGCTCGTGCGGTTGTTCATGATTCGAGTGTCAACATCATTCATTGTAGGGATGATTTCATTCAGAGTGGTTGATTCCCTTCTGTAAAAATGTGCTCATTCAGAAACTCACTCAGTTTACTCACTCGGAACTCAGTTGACTTACTCAATTTACTCACACAATTTACTCACTAGGAACTCAGTTTACTCACTCCATTTACTCCCTGAGGAAAAGGGCCTCCTCTTCCTCGCGTGACGCCGATCCCCGCTGTCAACGCCGGGACAAAACCCGCCAAGACGGAATCCCGATTAGGCGAGCTTAAGAGACGAAAAACCATTCCGTAATCCGTCTTTTGTTACACTAAATGATTGATGATAGGTCTCTCTCTCTCTCTTCCTCTTCTTCTCTTTCGATCTCTCTCTTTCTCTTTTTTTTTGTGGGGCTCAGGTCATGATTCTTCTTTCTCTCTCGTGTGCGTCTTTGTTCTCGTGGCTCTTCCTTCCTGTTGGTGTTTGTCTGTTTCCTTTATTCATGTTTCTCGTTTTCTGATTTATTTTCCGTCGTTTAATTCTATCTTATCCCTCTTATCTGTCACTTCCGTTTCCTTCGGCGTAAGTACCTTGGCCTCAGTTTCGTGAAGAAAAGGATTTTTTCCCTTCATCCCTTTTAGCGCTTCCTGATTTACTGGTCCTTTTGTGCGGGAATTTTCGTTTTTTTTCCTTGTATCATTTGCTCTAGGTTAGATTTCTTATCATAGTTCTCTCTCTCTCTCTCTCTCTCTCTCTCTCTCTCTCTCTCTCTCTCTCTCTCTCTCTCTCTCTCTCTCTCTCTCTCTCTCTCTCTCTCTCTCATTTCCTTCCTTCCTTCCTTCCTTCCTTCCTTCCTCACCCTCTCTTTCTCTCCTCTCTCTTTTTCTCTCCCTCTCTCTTTCTCTCGCCCTCTCTTGCTCTCTCTCTCTCTCTCTCTCTCTCTCTCTCTCTCTCTCTCTCTCTCTCTCTCTCTCTCTCTCTCTCTCTCTCTCTCTCTCTCTCTCCTGCTCTTTCTCTTCCTTTCTCTTTCTCATTCTCCAACCCATAAACGCCTAGTCTCAGTTATTTTGATTGGTCAATTAGACTTACCTTCAGCGTTGTGTTTGGTGGTTGGGCATTTCCATTTACTCCGCCCTATGTTTACATTTACAAGGTCATTCTGATTACGACGGTGAGAGGATTTTCTTGTGCTTTTTGTTACTGCTGTTGTTTTTGTTTGTTGCGGTATGATCTGTTTGGATTGATAGTCGATGTTTTTTTTTTTTCTTTTCAAGAGCGAAAAAAGCAACAACAAAAAACAAGAAAAAAACAAGAAAACGAATGGGAATGGTTTTGTAGGACCAGTTGGCTTATATTTAGATATGCATTTTTTCTCAAAACAATAAGCATTGTAAGGGGGATTTTTGAATATACCGGTCTGTTGAACAAAGGAAGGACAGAAAACGATTAATGTCCTGTTTCGATTACTTTTTGTGTCGATTGTTCTCGTGGTAGTTTATCTACGTCAGGCTAATGATTGTCGTAAAGGGGAAGGAGCCGGGAGGCGAGATTTGACCCGCCCCTCTCTTCCCTCCTTCCTCTCCCTCTTACCCCTCCCACCAGGTCAACACACGTTCTCATTTACTCTTTGGACTAAGCGATGTTGGGGTAGAAAGAGGGAGGTGCAGGGTGGGGGAAGGAGGGGGGAAAGGGGAGAGAGAGGGAGAGGGAAGATACAGGGAGGGGGATCAAGAGGGGTAGGGCGTAGGTGGAGGTGGAGGGAGGGGGCAGGGGGAGTTCAGGGCACGTGGTTCTCTTGTCTTCCATTCAGTCGCACAAATCCTCAAGGTAAATCGCCGAAGGGACGCTGGCACAATAGAGGACAATCGTGCTGGTAACGTTTAATGGGAAGGATTTTGTGTTTGTCTGAAGCGGGCGTGGGAACCCTTCTGCTTGTTTTGTGCGTGGACGAGATGGGAGAAGAGAGGGGAAAGAAGCAGGCGAAGAGAAGAACGGAGGGGGAGAGAAGCAGAGAAAAAGTAAAAGAACAAGCTGAGGGAGAGAAAAAGATAAGAATGAGAGATGGAGAGAGAGCGAGCGCGCGCTACAGTCATGAATAGAAGTGGAGCGCGACTTGAGTAAAAGCGTGGTGATCGAGGGTCAGTCTTGGGCGAGTGATAAACAAGGCCTGGTGAATGGCGAGAGGTGAATGGTAACATGGTAGCGTTTTGGTTGCCGACTGTTTGTCGTGGTTTGATGTGACGCGTTTTTGGAGGGGGGGACGTGGAGGGGAAAGGGATATAAATTCCGCATTGTTGATACGCAGAACAAGATGCCGATGTCGGACTGGGTCATGTATGTTTGTTTATACTGAGCCTGTGCTGAAAAGGGAGTCGGGGAAATAGGGTGATGAAAGGACACGGGCAGGGAGATAGAGGCTCAGGCGCTAAAGGGACAATGTGGCGAGAGGGTGAGACATCATGCAGACAGACAAAAGAGACGAATTCAAAAGGACGAAAGTGAAGCCACTTGACGAAATTGACAAGAAGGCAAAAGTTTCGGCGCCCTCCTGATCCCTCTGGCTCGGAGCCGCGGTAATCCTGACACTGTTTTTGAAATGGTAGCCTGAGCCGTGATAAAGGCCGGCCCAGCACAGGGTGTCGGATGTCTCAACACACGCTATATCCGGGTCACACTACCTTAGGTATGGGGAGAGAAGGAAGGGGGTGGAGGGATGTAGAGGGAGTCAGCTGTTCCTGAAGTGAGATTAAAAGAAAGACTTTTTTTTTATATTGGTTTATGCTTTAGATGTGGATAAAATATAACTCTTCATTAAGATGTTACACGTCATATATATAGGTAACAATGTACGCCAGTTCCTATCTTTCCGAGGATCATATTTTCGTTTTCTCCTTTTTCTTCACCATCCTTCTTCGTCTTTTGCCATTGCATTCTCTGGAAATAGAGATGAGTATCACACGTGGAAGGCCTATCTGCACCTCCGACAAGTAGATAAATCACCAAGAAGAGTAAGAGTAAATGCGATAGATATCTGTTGAAGCACGGAAATAGGTTGATGAAAGGAGATGCAAATAAGGAAGATGGCTGGAGGGATGAGCTGACCCCTCCCCCTTCCTCCCCTTCCTTTCCCTTCCCACTCTCCCTCCCCTTCTCCTCTCCTCTTTCGTCCAGGAAATGTGATGGTTACTAAGCTGCATCGACCACGTTGACCGAAAATGAAAGCCAGAGGGAAAATGAGGGGATAATAGTGTGCTTATGTGGCTCTTAATTCCCCTTCCCTTGACTCCTGACCTTCCGTTCCCCCTCTACCCACATGGCCTCACGAGGATTCACAAGAGGTCGTTAATGCAGCAGTGATTGAACGCAGAATCGGCCTTCCGGCAGCGGCCCGCTATCTCGTCTTGCTGAAGTTATTTCGCTTTATTGCTGCTTGGATTGATTGCTGCGTGTTTTTTCCTTCCGTTGTGTTGTTGTTTACGTCCCATTTAACCCTAAAGGGAATTCCAGGGCACGCCGGAGGACTCTTATTATCTATGATTTGAAAAATGATTGAGAAATATTTTACGGAAATCCAAAAAAGGAAATTTGCGATATAGTGAAGTGAAAGGCCGCCAGAAGCCATTCCGTGGCGCCCTTCTTCGCAGCCAAGATGGCGCCAGGGAGGCCGGGGAAACTACCCTCATCTTGTTCCTTCTTTGGCTTGTCTAGGGAACTGATCACTTTATGGAGGTGTCTAGGCCTTGGTCGGCGCCTTCTCTCCGGTCTCTCGGCGGTTCGAGCATTCTGTCGCCATAATGCTGGGTACGATCGTGGGGATGTGCTGTTACTCCAAAACCATCCCCATTGTGTCTGGGAGTTCATGATTACACGGACTAACTGCTGTTAGTTTCACCGGCTGTCCTTGAATTTTTTTTTTCTCTCGCACAGCAAAACCACTAAGGAGGCTTAAAATTTGCAGTTTCACCTTGTGGCATAATGAAGACTTTCTAGAAGTAAATCATATCACTAGTTTTTGTTTCCTCGGGTTCGCTTACCCTTCGCGGCGCATTAGGGACCAACCCTTGTGGCCCTTCGAGAGGTTGTTGGCCCTTCCCCCTCCCCCCTCTTATCCACTCGTGATGGCGTGGCATGAATGTCACGTAGATAGGGAGGGATTTATTTTTTATTTATGGTTTATCCCCCTTTTACTGCTCCTTTATCGTGCTTCTTCTCACTGGTATTGTCGTAAGTGCAGTTGTTTTTACTCGAGCAGCGACATTTCAGCAGCCTCTTGGATTTTGGTTTTGCATGGTGCTTATCGAGGCCTTTTTGGAGATTCCGGTCAGGGTGAACGAGCGCTCACTTATGGCGATGGACGTGTTTGTCGGCAGTCTAGATATACAATATGTGCTATAGATAGATAGATATGCTATTGTTAAGCTACCTTTTTTAGACTAATGTAAGTGATCAAACTGTTTTTTGTCTAGTTATTTTTATTTTAGTATTATAAAAACGATTATTATTATTTATATTATTATTACTATTATTTGTATTAGGATGTCATTTTATGTAGGTATCCCAAACTGTCATGCAGCTACGGGTCAGGCAGACTAGGTGCATGCTGTGTGTCCATCGCGTGCTCCGACCCAGCCCAGCCCTGTAACAGAACACCAAATTACCCTGTCTGTGCCTACCAGACACGCCCACGCCTGCGCACAAAACCTAGTTTTCCCGCCGATCCTGCGTGAGTTTCGACCTTAGGGATACAAGGAGGAAGGGGTTTTATTCCCGCCGCGGAGAGAGGCTCGAAGGAATCGCCGAAGGACTGCGCCAGCATGCGTGTTTGGGGCTTTTCACTTAGGACGCCTGACGAGTGATTTATTAATGCATGTTACGGGGAAGGTGCTCTGTTCCCTCGTCGCTTGGCCGGCTCTTTAAGCAGGTCACAAAAAGGCATTCATATACCTGTTAGTCTAATGAGGCCCGAAAGTGGGTTGTCTCAGGTTCATTTTTTTTTCTTTCCAACCAATTTTTTTTTTCGTTTACCTTGCCTTCTTTTAAATTAAGGAGGAAACCAAATATCTATTTTCGGTTTTGGACGCAGGAGATATACGAAAACAAGAGAATAGGGAAAAAGGAAAAAGGAATGCGCACATGGGGTAACCGGCGCGGGAGCCATTTCCCTGTCAATACATTTTATAGCCGCTGCTGACTTCCTCTCTCGTCCCTCCGACGGGAAACTTCTGGAAGGGAGCAGGGTGCGTAGTTCCCCTTCCCTTCTTCTCCCTTTTTCTTCCCCTTCTTCGGTACTATCCCTCATCCCCCATACCCCCGCCCTTTATCCCCACCCCCACCCCCTCCCTCATCCGGCGCCTGAGAACTTATCCGAAGATTTTCCCCCTTGTCCCTTGACATCTGCTCCTGCTGGATCTTTTCTCTCCCTTTCTTCCCCTCTTCCTCCCGCCTGATCTTTTTCCCCTCGATTGTGCCTTATCGCCTGCCCTCGGGACGTTGGCTCTGCTGCTCGTCCCTTGTAGTGTGTGTTTTGGTTAAGTTTGTTTCCTCTTATTCTGTGATCCTCTCGTTGCCAATTTGTCTTGATCTGTCTTCCTTTCTTTCTTTCTTTCCTTCTCTCCTTCTCTCTATTTCTCTCCATCCCCTTCTTCATCCCTCTCCCTCGTTCTCTTCCTTACACTCTCCCCTTTTCCCTCCTTCATATCTTTGTCTTTCCTAATGTCGTCCCAACAACTAATAATTCATCTATTTGACAGCTCATTACATCAAGCGATCCTCGAAAGGACGGAAGACTCGTTCGCAAAGGCTTCTCGGTTTCATAACATTTTCCCATTGATAGTGAAAATAGTGACTTGTTTACTAGGTTAAGGAGTACCCAATGAAGAAATTACATTAGCCTGGCTTGGTCTACATAGGGAGGGTGGGAGGGCATCGTAGGGTTTCTGTATGGGGCAGGAACGGCTTTCACGGTATCTCGGACGGTAATAAGCCGCATTTGTAGTTGTTTACGGGCTTTTCCTCGAGGTAGAGCAAACCTTGGCGAGTCCTCCTTCCCGTGCTTGTGGTGGGCTGGGTCGCGGGAAGGAAGTGGGGAAAAGTAGTTCGGTGAAACTGGAGAAGGTCGCAAAGGCATTTTCTGGAAATTTGATTACCTATGATATTTTTTTCCCAAGAGGACGAAAGAGCTCATCTGTTATCGAAAGAGGTTGGCACTGGTTGCACGTGAATGGTTTCCCTCCTCGTATTTAAATGCTGTTGATTTGTATTCCGACCCAGACGCCGGGGTTCAAACCTCACGATCTGGAGGCTGGCGGAGTGAAAGGCGAGTAAGCGG
>NC_061847.1:9893767-9961267 GCF_019202785.1 Penaeus chinensis | reverse complement strand
CACACACGCAAACGCACGCACGCAAACGCACGCACGCACACACGCACGCGCGCGCGCACACACACACACACACACACACACACACACACACACACACACACACACACACACACACACACACACACACACACACACACACACACACGTATGTATGTATGTATGTATGTGTATGCATGTATATATGAATATTATTCATTAATGTATGTATCATTTATCGTTTGTCCATATTATCGATATAGATTTTTTTCTAGTACAGTATGTTCTGTTTTCTTTTGTGATTGATTGTGATTGTGTCTTATGGATAAGCTTATTCAGCCACGCTATCCTTAGATCAGAAATTGGGTTTGCTTATAAATGATTACCGCGTGTGTTTCTTCATGAAAGCTCTGGGATTTCTACAATAAAGAAAAAAGAAATGAAGGTGCCATGCTGTAGAATCTTTAGGCTTATCTGCCGCGAATGTCTCAATTAAATCTTTTTCGCGAGCGATCACTCAGCCACCACGCCTCCACTCCATCTCCATCTCCGCCCCACGTCCCTCTATGCCATAATAGTCTAACCCCGCCCTACCCCGCAGCTCCCTCCGTGATGCATTACGCGAACGGCAAACGCACACTCGCACGCAAGAGGCCCATTCGCTTAAAGAGAGGCTGGTACGAAAGAAGAAAGATTCGGGGGCTCCACTTGCTCTTCGTGTGGGGGTGGAGGGAGGTGGGTGGATGCGACCTTCCACCCCCCCTCGCTTCCCCTCTCTTTTTCTCTCTATGGTGTCCCTCATTGGGCCTCTTGCCATCCCCTCTACCCCTTCCCCTCGGCTGACCAGGTAGATCCTATTGATTAGCGTGGCATGTGTAGGTGGGGAAGGGAAAGAGCGTGCTTGGTGTCTTCGGAGATGTCGGGGGAACATCTTTGTGCGCGTGAGTGGGTTTGTTTGCGTGTTTGGGATTTTTTATTTCATTTTCTTTCTCTTTTTGAGGGGGAATGGGAATGGGGGAAGGAGAGGAAGGAAAAAGTGAGAGAAGGAGAGGGAGAAAGAGAGAGAAGAGAGTAAGAAAAGAGAGAGAGAGGGAGAAATAGAAGGAGAGGGAGGGGGAGAAAGAGGAGAGGAAGGGGAGGGGGGGGGGGGAGAAAGAGAAGTAGAGAGAGAGAGAGGCAGAGAGAGGAACTGCATGTGCATAAGAAACATCTGAAGTATGAATGGCTTAAAAAGTCGCCCGCAATGGTTACAGCAAGAGCAAGTGCAGATTCTTTGAGGGACGGCCTGCTATGTGAAGAATGAGAGACGAATAACATTTGTCTGTCCGGAAAATGGGGAAGATGGTAAGGGGAGAGAGGGAGGAGTGAGGGGCAAGGAGCGGAGCTGCGTGAATGGCGTGTTTCTCCCCCAAACACGCCGTCGCACGAAGCATTTTTCCATTTGTTCCTTTTGCGCATAACTAAGGAAATTGATGTGCGTACACCTGTTGGCACTCTTGTACCGTGCCCCCCCCCCCCCTTCTCTCTCTCTCTCTCTCTCTCTCTCTCTCTCTCTCTCTCTCTCTCTCTCTCTCTCTCTCTCTCTCTCTCTCTCTCTTTCTCTTTCTCTTTCTCTTTCTCTTTCTCTTTCCCTCTCCCCCTCTCCCCGTCTGTGTGTGTGTGTTTGTGTTTGTGTGTGCTCGGTTATTTGTTTGTTTCTCTTTCAAACTATATCGTTCTGGCCATCGATCTCCTCACCCTACATCATTCCGTGTCTCCCTATCCTTCTTTTTTTTTTTCTCTCTCTCTCACCCCATCTTCCATCTATCAGCGTGACATATTCCTCACGCTCCTGATTTGCCCTCACGCTATGCTCTTTACTTGCTTCGCACTTCGCCTGCTCTCAAGGTACTCATTGGACGTACGGGAGTGGCTGGGTGAATTCATGAGTGAGTGGGTGAGTGAGTGAGTGAGTGAGTGGGTGAGTGAGTGAGTGAGTGAGTGAGTGAGTGAGTGAGTGAGTGAGTGGGTGAGTGAGTGAGTGAGTGAGTGAGTGAGTGAGTGAGTGAGTGAGTGGGTGAGTGAGTGAGTGAGTGAGTGGGTGAGTGAGTGAGTGAGTGAGTGAGTGAGTGAGTGAGTGGGTGAGTGAGTGAGTGAGTGAGTGAGTGAGTGAGTGGGTGAGTGAGTGAGTGAGTGAGTGAGTGAGTGAGTGAGTGAGTGAGTGAGTGGGTGAGTGAGTGAGTGAGTGAGTGAGTGAGTGAGTGAGTGGTGAGGTGAATATGGTGAGTTAGGGTTTTAGATTTCTAAGGGAATTGGTGACCGGATAGGTGAATAAGTGGATAAGTGGATTTTAAAGAGGTTGAACAAGGAACGCCATGCATTTCCTCATAAAGCCAACCTGAATGCGAATGAGGAGGTGGTGAGCGAGTGCGTATCGATGCGTACAAGCCCGAGATACAAGCGGGGCTCCCGAGCGTAACAAAGCGTGGCGTGGTGATCCCATAGGTAACGGGAGAGAATGAGGTGGCGTGTGCGCATGTGTACGTGGCGTGTGCGTTTGTGTACGCGGCGTATACGTATGTGTGAGTTCCGTGTGTAAATGTGTAAGTGGCGTGAGTGTATATGTATAAGTGGCGTGAGTGTATATGTAAGTGGCGTATGTTTATGTGTAAGAGGCATGTGCGTATGTGTACATGGCGTGGTATCCGTTCATGTTGTAATGAGTCATAAATGTCTGTTTTTGGAATATTGAAAGCTGTTTGCAGTTGGAATAGTGTGGGGGGATTATGCCAGCTGTCACTTCTTTTGAGTCATAGGTGGATGTGGTAATGAGTTTGTATGCTTATGCGTGTTGATGGTATATTACGCTTTCTTTTTGGTTCGTAAACTTCTGATTCATCTGTTTCGTATTTTCCTTCCTTTATGACTTTTTCTAATTATTGCATTTCTTCTTTTTTGTCCTCTTGTCTTTTTCCTTCTGCCTGTCTACCATAGGACGTGCTTTTCTTTTCGGCGGATGAAAGGGGATGTTCCGTCTCGGAGGAGGATTGGCCTCTCTGCCGGAAGTAATTGGTTCAACGGTAGTAACAGTCCCGCACCCCTTCCCCCTCCCCTTCCCCTTCACCTTCCCCTTCCCCTTCACCCCTTCCCCTTCACCCCTTCCCCTTCACCCCTTCCCCTTCCTCTTTCCCTTCACTCTTCCCCTTCCCACTCACCCCCTCGCCCCCACCCACCTCGCCTTGCTGTTCCCGCGTAACGAGCCGATTTTATCCGTTAATTTTGCTCTATTTCTTTTTCTCCATCAGTCGCATCTTCCTCTTTTCTTTAATCAACCTATTCCTGTGTTCCTCTCACATTTTCTTTAGTTAAAAATAATCAGGGCCAAAACGAAGAAAAAAATCATGCAGCTTATCAATAAGTAACTTTGAAGTGTTTTGAAACCATTTAAAACGAGACGCCCGCTCGCTCTCTGGGGCGCAGCGGCTGAAGAGGCCGTGACTGGCAAAAATCCTCCGAAAGGAGCCCAAAACACGTTCAAAACTTCATGCAACCGAGATTTTTGGACACAGGCGCCACGCCGAGGAGGCCGTGACTTGCGTCGTCCTCTCTCGGCCTCTCTCTGTCAGGAAATGACGGCGAGATTCCCGCTATCTCGGAGGTGGGAGGGGGGTGGGGGGGGGTTAAGGAAGGAGGCTCCGGTGTCACGGGCCGGCGGCGCAACGTGGCGGCGGCTCACGGGCCCGACGCGGCGGTGACGTAACTTCCAGGACGAGGGAAGGGGACTCACGACAGGGGAGAGGAAGGGGAGGGAATGAAGAGGGAGCCAGAGGGAGCCAGAGGGGACGTGGAGATGGGACATTACACACACACACACACACACACACACACACACACACACACACACACACACACACACACACACACACACACACACACACACACACACACACACACACACACACACACACACACACACACACACACACACACACACACACACACACACACACACACACACACACACACACACACTTACACACACACACTTACACACACACTTACACATACATACTCATGCATACATATACATACGTACATACATGTGTGTGTGTATGTATGTATGTATACTGTATATACATATACATACATATATACATACATACATTCATATACACATACATACATATACATACATACATTCATATACACATACACATATACAAACATACACATACACACACAGACACACACACACAGGAAGAAAGAAAAAGAGAAAGAGAAGGAAAGACGGAGACGAGAAAGGGAAGGATGGAGGGGGATGAATGGAAATATTGGAGGCTAGAAACAATCAGTGAACGAAACAAAAGGTGGATGGTGAACAAGGAAGGAAGGGGGGGGGAGGGAAATGGGATGAAGGTCAAGTGGACGAGTCATCGTCAAGGCTTAAGTCACGGCACTAATTTGGATTAAGCGATCTTTGATTAGATTCTCTCTCTCTCTCTCTCTCTCTCTCTCTCTCTCTCTCTCTCTCTCTCTCTCTCTCTCTCTCTCTCTCTCTCTCTCTCTCTCTCTCTCTCTCTCGCTCGCTCGCTCGCTCGTTCCCCCTCTTTCTAAACGTATGTGTTTGTCCTCAGTCATTTTATTTCTGTCTCTCTATCTTTCTCTTTTTCTTTCTCTCTCACTTATGCTCACCAAGTAGAAGTGTAAAGTTCTGCCTGCGTACATCGTTGTCTGTGGCGGGTCTGGTAAGCTTGCGGTTACGTTCCCTATCCAAGCACTCACACACACACACGCACACAGGCTCCTCTCTCATTCTCGCTCGTCGGGTTTTCGGCACACACACGTCCCCTGGGAATCATTTGGCCGCCGGACGCTGCAGGGAACTCTGGCCGACGCACTCTCCTCCGCTGGGAAATCTTCTTGCCTCGAGAACACTGCGAGGGTTGCGATGAACGATCTGAATTGAGGATGGATCTTAGAAGAAGAAAAAAAGTTAAAAAATGAGAATAATAATAGTGGAGGAAATAATTTGATTTAGATGATTTTTTTTTTTTTTTTAGAGGGCAACTACGCTGATGGCAAAGTCCGTCTCCCCCCTTTTGGATGGGTGAATATTTTGATGGCCTCTCTATCTAGAACGTGGGTAGGCCGCTCCCGCCGCCCTCCTCCTGTTGTACGGATGATGAATGGACGGTCATGAGAACCTGGTCAGCATCACTCCTCTCCTCTCCCCCCTAGCCCCTCCCTTCTCTCCTCCCCCTCCCACCTCCCTTTCCACGCTCAGCCTACATGCGCACTTAGCCAGCATCGCCAAGCATGAAATTTGTGTGAATTATTGGCGACGTGGCGGCCGGCGGAGGCAGCGCTTCTGGGTGGAGTGAGACGCCAGAGGGATGAGCGCGCCAGGTGGAGGAGATCTGGCGTCGGGAGTAGGTAGGAGGAAGGCAGAGAAGGAAGGAAGGGAAGCAGGAAGACGGGACAGAATGATTAGATTTGGGACTTAATAACCTCGTGTCATTCGGTAGTTTGGTTATAGTTTGGTTTCCGCCTCTGCTTCTCTTTCTTTCGCGTTCTTCTCTCCCTCTCTTTCACGTCTTTCCCTTTTCTACTCTAAATAACTATTTTGTATTATCTCGAAGACATTTTTTCTTCAACAGATAAGATTGTCTATGACCGATATTACTGTTTTTTGAATTCAGCATGATTACTTTACTGATTTTCCCGAACTCTTTTCACTGTCGCCGTGTTACGGTCGCCGGATTTTACGGTCAACTCGCAATAAATCTTGAGAACGGATGCGGAAAAAAATAAGAACCGCCGATCTGACCACGAGGGAAAAAATGAATGACAAGTAGCGGGAAGTGTGTGTGTGTGTGTGTGTGTGTGTGTGTGTGTGTGTGTGTGTGTCTGTGTGTGTGTGTATATGTGTATGTGTATGTGTATGTGTATGTGTATGTGTGTGTGCGTGTGGGCGCGTGCGTGTGCACGTGTGCGTGTGAAGTGGAGTGTGGGGGAGAGGGAGAGAAGCAATTGGGGATCAACGATCTATTTTTTGTGAATGAGAGAAGATCACGTGTTGTGACAGTTGGATAGTGAGGGCCTCCCTCTCCCCCTTCAGCCCCGCCCCCTCCTTCCTTTGAGAAGTGATGGCGGACATTGACCTATGTTATATGACAAGGAGCAAGATTTTTTTTGTGGCTGAAACAGTGTCTTTGGGAGTGTGGATGGGCGGGGGAGGAGGAAGTGCGGTAGAGTAAATTGTTTTTGTTAATTTACACTTGTCCATTTTCCTTTGTTGAATGTTTTCTTGGAATAAAGAGACGTTCAGAATAAGGATTCGCCATCGCCGTACTCTTTATTTTTACTTATCGATTTATTTGTTTATTTGTGAATTGATTTATACTTGTATCCATTTATTTTATTATTAATGTTTTTTTATACTTTTTATTGTGATTATGATTGTTTATGTTTGTTATTATTATGACGATGATTGATGATGATGATTATGATGATGTTTTGTTGTTCTTGCTTATGTTAATTCTTTCTTTTTTATATAATTATCAAGCCTTTTTTATGATTCTTGATTTTAACCTTTTCCATTTTTTCTCACTTTACAGGTAAGCCTTGACGCGGTCTTCTCCAGCTGTCAGAGGTGCAGTAAGTGCGTATAACTTTGTGTCTTTTGTGGTCAAGCTATCAACCTGTATTTAGCTCCATTCCTCAGCTCTTCCTCTGAATGAATGTGGGCGTTGCCTCTCCTGCCAAGCCGCCACCTCATCATCGGATTATAATCACAAGAAGTCTGGCGTAAATGATTTTAATGACCCAGATGATCGCGCCCGTTCCGAATGCTGGGTGTGTGTACTGCCACGAGCAATGGGAGGGAAAGTAATGATAACAATGATGGTAGTAATGATCGTGGTAATGATAACGGGTTTGATGCTCAGAATGATGATAGTGATAACAGTAATGATGATCATGATGAGAATGCCAATAGTAATGATGATCATGATAATGAAGATGATGATAATGATCCTGATCATAAAAATGATGACAGTAATGATAATCATAATAATAACGATGATGATGTTGATTTTGATATTGATATCAACGCTAATGCTTGTATTAATATTGATATTAATGACAGTGATAGTCATAACATTGATGATAATGATAGTATTAATAGTTGCAGCGATTATATGGATAAGGATAAAGCTTGTGATGAGATTATGAAAGTGATAATTACGATGGGAAGTAGCTATAAAAGACATGGACATCTAAAGTTTACAATGTTAGGAAAACAAGAGATAGACCAAAGAGATAGACATTGAGAAACGTCGCGCAAGGCACAGATGGTATCTCTACTCCCCTCCCTTCCCTACCCCTTCCCTTGCCCCTCCCCCACCCCTTCCCTTGCCCCTCCCCCCTTCTCCCCTGGGGATGGTGGCACTCCTCGTCACGAAGACCTCCGTCATTGCCACTTTTGGGCAGGTAGGCCTAGGCTAAATATCCTCACGCTGATGGCTGATGGCTGAAGGATGAGGGATGAGGGATGAAGGTAAACACGAAGCGGAAGAGTATCCTGAAGCGAAGAGTCTTTGTAAACAGAGATAACGCGAGGAATCTTATCGGTGGGGCTGATAAGATCGCAAAGCGGCGATGACGGGGAGGATTCGCACAAATGATAGATATGAGGGGGGGGGGGGGGAGTGGAAGGGGAGGAAGAGGGGAATGGAAGGATTAATTAAAAGGAAAGAAAGGGAGAAGGGAAGTGTAGGGAACAGAAGCGCCGGATAGGAAAAGAAAAGAGACGGAATAAAATGAACGGGGAGAAGAGGATACGAGGAGGGGAATAGGTAAAGGGGAAAGGTTGAGGCGAAGGCGGAGGGTCGTGAGGAGAGGTGATCAGGGGAAGAGCAGAGGGTGTAGGGTGTAAGGGGTTAAGGTCCGGGTGAAGGGGTTGGGGTCGCGGCGGAGATAACCCCGCGCAAGGAGCCGCTGTCCGTATATGACGTTATGGGCCGTAAGGCGAGGGCTCCGGCGGGCTCTGCGCCCCAGCTGATCCTGTGGGGGGTCACGGGATAGGAAGGGGTGGGTATGGGAAGGGGGGTGGCAGGTGGGTAGGGCAGTAAAGAGGGAGGTAAATTGTTAAAACCGGGAAGAGGGGAGAGGAAGGTAGGGATATAAGGAGGGAGGTGGGGTGAGGAGTGGGGGTGGGGTGAGGGAGATTAAGGCGGTGGTAGATTGTACCTAGGGATTCCATTTGTCAGTGGTGACGTCATCGCCGATTTGCCTTGTCCGCGGTTGTTGTTGCTGCGCCTTCCTGTCGACGGCGACCTCTGACCTCCAGCGCCTCGGATGACGGTGATTACAACATAGATTTTTAAATACCGGAACTCTCGTAATTATGTCCGGCGTCCTTTGTGTATCTTTGTTTATTTATCAACTTGATTTGTTTACTATTAGTAGTAGTAGTATTGTTTATTATCATTCTAATGATAATAGTAATGTGATAATGATACTAATAACGATAATAATAATAATATCATTATATGATATGAATTAGTCATCACATTTGAAAAGGGAATGGACGTCGCCGTCTATTTATCTTTTCCACGAGCTTTTTATTGTCACGGGGACTTTTATGTTCCCTCGTAGTCGCTACTTGAAATTCTCGTCAAAAAGCAATCGACGCTGCGGAGGAAGTTCGGCGCGTCTGGACAAAGCACACAGGACAGGGTGTGGCCGGAAACCGGGAGTTCGGCGTCGGGGATTTAAATAAAGGACGACGTACCAGCTACCTCTCTCCTCCCTCTTACCTCCTCTCTCCTCTCTCCTTCTCTCCTCTCTCCTTTCTCCTCCCTCCTCTCCTCCTCCCTCTCCTCCCTCCTCCCTCCTCCCTCCTCCCTCCTCCCTCCTCCCTCCTCCCTCCTCCCTCCTCCCTCCTCCCTCCTCCACCCCCTATCTCCATCCACTTCTCTATCTCCTATACCTACCCTGCTATCCCCTTCCCCCTCCCTCTCTGCTCCACCCACAGTCGCATCCGGCACCTGCTCCTTGCTTATGTCAGTGCCCCCTCTTTCCCCTTTCTCTTGTCCTCTCCACCCGGGATATTTATTGTTTCAGTGTGGAATAGCATGCTAAGTATTTCAACTTCCGGAATAAATAAAATAACAAATAAACAAACAAAAAGAAAAGAAAAAAAATATAGTTCTACAATATTTTCTGTCCAAGTAAATCTGTCTATCTATTTGTATGTGTATAACTAGATAGGAAGATCCACACACACCCGGGGGTATGCCTGTATGCCGTGTTTCGTATGCGTCTGTATGTGCTCACAAAGAAAGGCTCACTGGTGCTTGCGTGGAATCTTGAGCGTCTCATAAACTCCCGGGTGTTCTTTGAATATATTTTCCTTTTTTTTTTTTTTTTTTCTTTGCTTCTGACGCTATCTACCCTTTCCTCGCACATTAATAAATCGTTCTCCAAATACTATATTACTGCTCCTGCTGCTCTTTCTCCTCCTCCCTCTCTTTCTTCTTCTTCTTCTCCTCCTCCTCCTTCTCCTTCTCCTTCTCCTCCTCCTCCATTTCATTCTTTTCCTCCTCCTCCTCCTCCTCCTCCTCCTCCTCCTCCTCCTCCTCCTCCTCCTCCTCCTCCTCCTCCTCCTCCTCCTCCTCCTCCTCCTCCTCCTCCTGTCGCTGCCACTGCTGTATCTACTGCTACTCATACTCTTGCTACCGTTACTTTCATCCCTCGAGTTTCACCTACTCCTCCCAAGTATCTGTTTTCTTGATGTCAATCTTATATATTCATTGCCCTTATGTTTAACCGTACTTCTCTTCGTCGCTCCCTCTCCCACCCCATACTTCCTTCCATCTCTACCTTCATCTGCGGGCGTCCTGGAGTAGCTTATCTACCTGCTTCGTCCCGTATCTACCGTCCCTGAGTGTTTTATCTCCCGTATCTGCCTGGCTCGTGTCCCCGCGGCCTCCTGAATGCGTGTGGCATTCCGCTGTCTCCCCGGCAGCGCAAGTTCTCGTGCGTGAAATGTCGTCGTAAATCTTGCATGCGTGTGCGTATGCGAGTTCGCGGAAATGACTTTTTTGTTTGCTTTCTTTTTGTTTAGTGTTTTGTTATATGGGATTCCTTGTTTTTTATGTTTTATTTGAAATGCCTTTTTTATTCGTTTTTTTATATCTTTTTTTAATCTCTGAAATTCCTTCTGTCGCTCTCTGTAACTGTAAGGGAAGCAACTTAATTACGTAAATGTGAACTTATGTATTGTGGTCTATAAAGCTGTCACTGCCATAAAAGGGTTATAAAACTTTTATAAACGGTAATGATATCTAATGATGCTATGCTGTTACATGTATCAGCTGAAATAGAAATTGATGGCCGAGATTACAATATATGGTCAGATTCGTTGGATCCATTTTGTATTCCAGCCCCCCCACCCCTTTCTCTCTCTCTCTCTCTCTCTCTCTCTCTCTCTCTCTCTCTCTCTCTCTCTCTCTCTCTCTCTCTCTCTCTCTCTCTCTCTCTCTCTCTCTCTCTCTCTCTCTCTCTCTCTCTCAATATATATATATATATATATATATATATATATATATATATATATGGATCAAGAGTGTTAAAGGATCTACCTGTCCGTCACCAGCCGCGTGAGCATCAAAGCGGCGGCATCAGCCATCGGCTGCGAGTTTGCGGTCGCTGTCAGCTTTCCTAGCAGCCACGAGAGACAGTTCCTCACCTTGTATCTTCATCAGAGTCATCTGGCACTGTTCGCACCTCATGACTCACTGCCGAAGGAAACGGGGGGAGGGAGGGAAGTGGGGCGGGGTGTCGGAAGGGACGAGAGCTGAAGGGGGAAGGAGAGGGGAGGGTGCAGGGTGGCGGCAGGGAAGGGAGCTGGACTTAATATTCCTCAAGTTCTTCGCGAG
The DNA here is from genome assembly GCF_019202785.1 of Penaeus chinensis. NCBI lineage: Eukaryota > Metazoa > Arthropoda > Malacostraca > Decapoda > Penaeidae > Penaeus > Penaeus chinensis. The sequence continues at coordinate 9,950,369 of NC_061847.1, read as the reverse complement.
ATAATGTTATACGCCGCCTCGACTTGTTATGGCTCTTTGATTTCGGTGGCCGAAGGTCCGGCGCGGGATGGGAGAGGATGGGGCATGGGGGTGGGAGCGGTGGATGGGGAGGCTGGCTTGTATTGTGTAAGTTTTTGAAGAATTATGGGGCGACTCGGGAGAGTATGGTAATGCGATGGCGGTGCGTATATTCGTGTATTCACCTTTTTGTATATGTGTAAAATTGTGTGGCTTTGTTAGGCTAACCCTGTGAAAGCAATTGGGCACCATTGTGCTCCGTGGTAGCATTGGCGCGAAGTGTAGTGGAATGCTTCGCCCTCAGGCTAGTAACTATTATGTTTTTATACCTTTAATCACAAGCAAAAGAACATGAAGGTTACATCTCACACCGGATGCGCTGAAGGCCTGATTTGCATATTCTGTTTATGCCAGGAGAATTTTGCCGGTGTTTTGCTTCGGGAATTAGCGTTCTTGGAGACACGGAATCAGTCGTGTATTGAGAAGTGATTAACAAATCCCGATATTCAAAGCAGTGTGTGTGTGTGTGTGTGTGTGTGTGTGTGTGTGTGTGTGTGTGTGTGTGTGTGTGTGTGTGTGTGTGTGTGTGTGTGTGAGGAGCAGAAAGAGAGTGCGTGCAGAGAGCCTTCTGAAACGGCGTCGTGAGGTCTCGAATCTCTCCCTTTTCTTTCTCTTGCCTCCGCCCCCTCGTACCCCCGCCACTAGCTAACCCCCTTAAAAATGGTCAACAGCCTCTTCTTCCCCAGCATATTCATTCTTCCCTCTTTTCCTCTTCGCATTCCCCGTCTACCTGGCTCTTAGAAAGTGAACAAACAGTCGCTGCGGCTGTTATGAGAGGCCACAGAACAGCACGGGGACAAGCCTCGCCGGCACAAAAGGAGCAATTTCGGCTCCAGTGGCGTCTCCTGCCCAACATCCCTCACCCCCACCTCTTTCTGGGCCTTCGTCATCTTCTCTTCCTCCTCCTTCGCCCCCCCCCCCGTCTCTCCCTCCTTTTTCCTCCTCCTCCTCCCCCCGTTCACCTCCCCTTCCCCCATCTTTTTCTTTCTTCTTCAGCCTTGCCTCCCCCCTTCCCTTCTCCTGCTGGGGAATCTCCTTTGAGTATCATCGAGAGGCGAGAAGGATCCCCTTGGAGGCTTCCTGTTAAGGAATTATCTCGTTTGTCTTTGATTTCACGTTGTTTAACTGGGGCAATTCATCTCCTGATCGGCGTAAAGTCGAAAGAGAGAAAAAACAAGGAAATGAAAGATTAAACGTTTGCTCTTCGTCTTCCTCCTCGTTTCTTTAAAGATCTGAAAAGAAACACTTGTATTATTTGCTTTTCACACAGAGACCAGTAGAATGTTTTCTGAACTCGTGAAAAGCAGTCCCCTTGCTAGTTGTTGGTTGGTATTGGTAGTGTGTGTGTGCGTGTGTTTGTGTGTTAAAATATGAAAATAGAAACAGGTGTGTTTATGTGAACGAGAAAGTATGGGAAGTACGACAGAGACAAAGGCCTATAGACACTCGAAGAAACGTGCGGCTGGTCACATAAGATTGACCCTTGATGCCGCAGTTGCACCGCGAACTCATAAGACTTTCTGACCATTCGGCTAAAAACTCGTTTTTCCAGTTTCCGTCAAGAAGCTTATACGGAAAACTTTCTTTTAAGTCCCCCCAGCTGTTTTGAAGATCAACATTTTTTGCTTATTTATTTATCATTTCATTTATTTATTCATTTGATATAATTTAATTTAACCACACACGCGAGCGCACTCGCGCGCGCGCGCGCACACACACACACACACCACACACACACACACACACACACACACACACACACACACACACACACACACACACACACACACACACACACACACACACACACACAGCCTCACGTGTAGTTCCATGCGATTTTGAGTGTTAAGCCAGACGATCTTCGTATGACTCAGAAGCATTTGATCATCCATAAGAGCTAGCGCAGGATAAGAATCTGCTAGATTCTGATTCTAATCGACTTCTCTGAGATTCTCCTTGATTTTTTTCCTCGGTTTTTCTTCGGGCGTTCGTAAGTCCCTCTCGTAGCGTAGTAGTCACGGGCTCTCGAGTTATCGGGGGCCGTGACACGTCCTCAGTCGTGTAATGCTTCTGGAGGAGGCCACGTCACGATCTGTCTTCTCCTTCATCTACGTCTGTCAGGATTTTGCTTTGCTCCTTCTCTCTCTCTGTTACTTCCTTTCACTTTCTTTTTGCTATTGCTTGTGGCATTGCTTTATTTCTCTTATTCACGTCCCTTTTTTTAAATGATCGATGAGCTTCGCCCCAGCATCAGAAAGAAAAACATTGCTTAATGCCCACGTGAAGACCCTGCTGTCGCATCACTCATCCTTATAAGACGATGCCTTTGCTCTCCCTTGCTATTTTTTGTTGCTGCTATTTACAAGGCAGCTGATTCACCTTTGTGCCCCTTTAGCCCTTTATGCTATAAAGTATATACGCAGCCTTTTACTCCACCCTTGCGGTATACTCGCGACCACCTCTCTTGCGACAGTTTAAAGGGCGAGACTGGGAAGGTTCCTTTGCTAGGTGGGGCGGAAGGGGGCGGTGCAGTTGGTTGCTTTGAATGAAATGATGTATTTGTTAGCTTTTTTTTTTTAGTTTTTTTTATTTGCTGCGTATGTTGGGTGCGGGGAGAAAAGGTTTAATAAGCTTGTGAAGAATGTACGAGAATAAGAAGCCATTAGCATGGGATTGTTCTGAATTAGTGTTTACTTTGCAATCTTTGGACGATCATACATTATTCTTTTTGGTATATGATTAATGTCTCCTGTATTAATATAACTATTTAGTCTTATTATATAACATACATTTCAATCTGCGTTATTTCTTTTGTTTAAGATTTTCTAAAAAGACATTTTATCACAAAAAGGAAAAATGGATTAAACAGCTTCGATCATTTATTGGGTGTGAAAAGATCATTTACCGCGATTTTTCACGTGCTATTTCAGAAAGACCTTTCTTCCACGGCGTCACGTTTCTCCTTGGTGCTTCGAAATGGCTATGTTCTTTTTCGGTGCTTCGCTGTGGAAAATTTACAAAGAACGAAAATTGAATTTCTCTTGCGCGCATTGCCTTTTCGCGGAAAGAGTCGCAACAAACCGGTTCGATTCTCAAGCGAAAGAAAATATGCACTTTGTTGTGAGAACGAACGAGAGAGAGATACCGTCACTCTTTCTTCTCCGTGACTTAAAGGGCAAGTGCCTCAGAATTCGGAGGAGGAGGAGGAGGAGGAGGAGGAGGAGGAGGAGGAGGAGGAGGAGGAGGAGGAGGAGGAGGAGGAGGAGGAGGAGGAGAGAGAGAGGAGAAGGAGGAGAAGGAGGAGAAGGAGGAGGAGAAGGAGAAGAAGGAGAAGGAGAAGGAGAAGGAGAAGGAGAAGGAGAAGGAGAAGGAGAAGAGAAGAAGAAGAAGAAGAAGAAGAAGAAGAAGAAGAAGAAGGAGGAGGAGAAGGAGAAGGAGAAGGAGAAGGAAAAGGAGGAGGAGTGGAGGAGGAGGAGGCGTATGGAAAGAGTAAAGTGAAAGGAAGAAGAGGAGAGAGGGGAGAGACCGGAGCTTTTATTTCTTAATAAGGTCGTAAAATCTCCGGGCACGGTGATCGGGAGAGGAAGGATCTCCAGGCATCCGAAAGAAAGTGCACCTTCGACTTTTTTTTTTTTGAAGATTCTTTTTTAGTCGTGGAGGTAGGGGGGAGGGGACCTAGGGGAGACTGTGACGGGGCAGTAGTGGTCAGTATCTCGGGAATGGCCAGGGCTTCTTCGGTGTAGGGGAAAGGAGATAGAGAGAGAGAAAGATGGGCAGACCGGAGGGACGGAGGGTGGAAGGGAGACAGGAAGAGAGGGAGAGGGAGAAGGAAAGGGAGAGGGAAAAGGAGAAGAAGAGGGTAGGAGGGGGAGTTAAAGGTGAATGTTGGATGGAGAATTAAAATGGAACGAAAATCACCCAGTCAGCCAGGTGAGCGAGAATGTAATCGAGGAAGCAGATAATCACGAGCTTTGTTCGATAATCGAGGCGCGCATCGTGAAAAAGGGAGGGTGGGAGGGGTGGGGATAACTGTTATCTCAGCTGCAGGTCTGCTGTTCATTCACACTTCCGCTGGCGAGAAGAGGGAGTGTATCGTCCCATTTTTACTGTCATTCATATATTTAGTGTATTCTCCTCAGCCGTGGGGAATAGGGATGATGTCATCTATGGATACTAGTACGTAATTTATGACATGCCAGTACTGTGCAACGTCATTATATTTATAGATCGTGTCTGTTGATGATAACGATTAGTGATAAAATAAAAGAAGTTTGGTTTCTGAGTTGAACATTACTTGTGAGTTGAGGCAAGACATTACTGCATTTCAAGCCCCGCCTAGAATGACGTGGTCCTCTGTACGCCCGTAAGTGGTGTGACTCACAGCCGCGTCTACCCCTCCCCTTCCCCCTCTCCTTTCCCTTGCCTTCTACACACCCATTTATCCTCATCCTTATCCTTTGCCTCGCTCGACTTGATTCCTTTAGTATCCTCTTCCGTCTCTCTTCTTCTCTTTCATTTTGTCTTCATGAAGCAACGTTTCTTCGCCTTTCTCTTTCCTCCGTCTGTTTCCCCTTTCAATCTGGCCCTCGCCCCGCCCGAAATCACGGTCTTGGGGTCATTTTCTTTGCCCCCAACCACTCTCCCGGAGCGCCTCGCACGGTTGTCTTCTTGTCCTGGGAACTTCCTGCTCGGCCGTGGCTTCGCGAGGACCCGTGACTTCGCCGAACCCCGACAAAGGAAACCGACGTTGCCTCCTCCTGCCTTCCATCCTCGCCGAGATCCCAACCTCCGATAACCATGTCACGGAGATCACGGTGGTCTCTGTGGTCGTGGATGCGGGCAACGGGCAGTGCGTTCGGTGTGTCGGCTGCTCGTGACTTTTTCGCGGAGATATGATACGGTTCTAGGGGGCCAGGCGGAAAGGCAAGGGCGGGATGACGGAGGAGGTGTCGGAAGAAAAAGTAGAAGTGGAAAAGGAGATAGAAGAGGAGAGAGAGTAGAGGTGGGGTAGCGGGGAGGGGTGGGGAAAGAAATGAGGTGGTAAGAGGGGGAGGGGAAGAGAGTTGGAGATGGCATGGAAGAAGAGAAAGAGAGAGGGTGGGAGAAGACGGAAGAGGCGGCGGCTCAGGTGATTGTCTGCGGATGAAAGTTCACCAAGGTGGCGAGAGGATCATACTGATGAGATAAGGGTGAGATGACGGCGGCCGATAACCGAGATGATGTATGGGAAGGAGGGAGTGGAGGGGAAGGAAGGGGCGTGTTGAGGAGGGAGGGAGTGAAGGGGAGGAAGGGACACTTTAGGTAGCGTGTATCATTGGTGGGATGAATAATGGGGTTTGGGGAAGGCTTTGTTGAATAGAGGCGATGATGGATGATTTTATTCATTGTGACTGATGGGTTATTGAGGATAGGGAATGGGTATGGGGGCATCGATAGGTAGTCCTGCACGTGAAGGAAGTCGTTCCATGACGAGAATTAAAAGATGATTGATGAAAGAAGCCGGGGAAGTGCTGAAAGAGAGTAGAAAGTAGATGCTGCTGTTGTACAGGGTTGAGGAGGAGGCTTGTAGACCACACCTAGAGAGGAGGGAAGATTATACAAGTTATACAAGGATGCCAAGGGAGGAGGCGAAGACAAGGTATCGACGAGCAGATGCCCAACCCCTATTGTGTATGGCAAGACTTTTAAAAAATGCAACGTGTTTTAAAATGAGAAAAAAATACTTGGTAATGGGTGAGGTCATTTGTGGTAAGGATTAGGAAGCAGATATGAATAAAAAATGACAATTTGAATTTTTATGACGTTAGATTGAGGATGACGATTTTTTGTCGAATATTCATAGTGTTGGAGGACGAGGGTTCGAGGAAAGGTGAAGGTGATAGGCGCAATGATGAGCGGAGGATAGCATATCGGCCGGGGGGTTGACCCATGAAGATCAAACCCGTAGAGACCCCCTGTCTTCCTATTTCCATACGAATATTCAGTGAAAAAATAGATAAAAAAGAGACAGGAAGAGAGAGAGAGAGATAGATAGAGAGAGAGAGAGAGAGAGAGAGAGAGAGAGAGAGAGAGAGAGAGAGAGAGAGAGAGAGAGAGAGAGAGAGAAAGAGAGAGAGAAAAAGGGAGAGAGAGAGGACATGGGCGATGTGGAGGAGTCCAGGGGGAGTGCGAGACAAGGTGTTGATGGCTCTCACTCCTCAGAAGGTCACACTCGAGAGCTCATCAGCCGCTGAAGGACGTTCTCCATAATGAACACCGCACATTGTTGTCTGATTCACGCGGTACTCGGGTTCTGCTTTGCTTATTGCAGTGGATGGTAATAAGCGTTGATGATTGTATTACACACCAAAGAAAAATCTGAGAAAATGGAGAAAAAATATCACATACAAACACAGACAGGGAGAGAGGAGAGGGAGAGGTAACTGCAGAGCCAAAAATAAAGTAAGAAAATAAGATAAAGTAAGAAAAGGAAGCCACACCTTGCAAAAGAAGAGTTTGTCAGGAAAATTAAATAGCGCGTTAATAAAACATTACCCCCCGTTTAACCTCGGCGACCGAAAAGGTTAAATCTTCCGTCGCGGAGAAAACCCCTCGGAATTAGCATGCTCAAAATTACCTGCTATTAAAGCGAAGGATCTCGCTACCCTCTTCTTCCTGTCGGTGGCGGCTTTTTTGCTCCCCTTGGAACGTGCAACTTTGGCATTTAAGGCCCTGGCGGTGACACTAAATCATCTTGCGAAAATTGCCCGAGATTTTGTGCAGGCGTCGACGCACTGTCTCCGTGTCTTGGAAGGAACGGGAGAAAAAAAAGTCGCTTCATGCTTGACCTCTTCTGCATTTTGTCAACCTTAAGGTGATTGTACTTTAGATGGAAGTAGACGTTTTTGCTCATCGGAAAAAGAAATTATATAGGAACGCGGTACTAAAAGTTTTTGACATTTGTTTAATGGTGTTTTTAATAGGAATGTGAGGTAACGGAACAGTCTGAACATGAATTTGGTATTATTATTGAGTCAGTATTAATCAGACATCTCGACCGCCTCGGAAGAAGGGCGCGGCAAACTGTTGGAGATCAGACTTAGCATAAAGTGTGTTCCTCACCCGCCCATATCCAGGCTGTGACTTGGCATAACACCGAAAACCTGAATTTATCCCCCTACTTCACCTTCCCCCACCCTCTCTCTCTCTCTCTCTCTCTCTCTCTCTCTCTCTCTCTCTCTCTCTCTCTCTCTCTCTCTCTCTCTCTCGCCCTTTCCCTTCCCCTTCCCCTTCCCCTCTCCCCTCCCCCTCTCTCTCCCTTCCTCCCTCCCTTCCTTCCTCTCCTTACCTATCATCCTGCCTACCTACATCTGCTCCACTCCTTCCCCTCCTTTCTCCTTCCTCTCCTCCTTCCCTCCCTCCCACCTTCCCACCCGCCTCAAAAGCCCCGTATAATAAGGTGACGGCCTTCGCGAGGTGTTTACTTGCTGGAGCCGTGTAATTAATTATTGAAAACTTTACGGTGTCGGGGAGAGGCGGGCGGGGAGGGGAAGGGACGGGCGACGGGGGAGCGGAAGGTGGAAAAAGAAGAGGTTAGATGTGGAAATGAAAGAGGAGAAAATAAGGTAAAAAGTAAATGGAAATTAAATGAATATATATATATATATTTATCTATCTATCTATCTATATATATATATATATATATTAGATGCATAGATATTGACATAGATTGTGGGCGTGTTATGGCGTGAAAGTAGTTTAGTTTGAAAAATGAGTCTCTTTTTTATGGCAGTTTGATGTTTTTCTTTGGGTCTGTTCATACTTGCAACTAAAAAATCTAAAAAATGGAGTTGCATTCATTGCCGCTACCTTTGTTGAAAACAGCCAAGGCGAAAACACTTTTTAGCAAATGTTTCGTGAATTTTAGTATTTAATGATCTTGAGAGAGAGAGACAGAGACAGAGACAGAGAGAGAAACAGAGGGAGAGAGAGAGAAAGAGAGCGAAATGCTTATCCTGAAATGCATTAGACTGAGCTTTAAGTGCTCTCGCGAGACATGAATTGTTTGCTTTTAAAGCACAAACGCAACAAATACTGAAAGCGAGACTAACTCTTGGTTTAATCGAAAGAAAGGAAATTTTCCAAAAAAGAAAGAAATGTGAAACGGGAAGAGGCTTACGCAGCCTTCGCTTATTGAACATTCTATATCATCCAGAATGGTGCCATTTGCATATTTTACCAACGTCCGGCGACAGCGCATCGTAGTGAATGTTGAATACAAACGTTGTTAATTCCGCTGATATTCGTTTCTTGCGTTGACATTGTAATATATGGTATGGGAGGTTTTTTTTTTTTTTTATATGAATTGAAATCTTTTTTCTTTTTCTTTTTTATGTTATTTTTTCTAGACACGAACACATTTCTTCTTCACACACACACACACACACACACACACACACACACACACACACACACACACACACACACACACACACACACTGATGCATACACATACAGAGAGAGAGAGAGAGAGAAGAGAGAGAGAGAGAGAGAGAGAGAGAGAGAGAGAGAGAGAGAGAGAGCGAGCGAGCGAGCGAGCGAGCGAGCGAACGAGCACAAACGTAAAAGAAGAAGAACGGAGGGAGGGGAGACGAGTGCGCACCTCCTCATTAGGAACTGAGCGCATTTGCATTTCCCTTATTCTTGAGTGTTGTGATGCTGTATACGTTAACAGGGGTAATGGGGTCGGGCGAAGAGGGAGTGTTAAGGTATAGGCTGAAAGATCCCTGCCTTAGGGTGCTGGGGAAGGGAAAGCTGACAAAGGTCCTTTTCCCGTGGCTCTGAATATATGCATTTTGCTGATATTCGGACTGAGCGTGGAGGGGAGGAGGGCGGGATATCGATGTTTCGCTTTTCAAATCGTTGTCGCCGTTTTTGTTTGTTTTGCAAGTTATTGATAATTTAGTGTTGGTTCGAAGGTACGGATAATGCTTTAATCCATCCTTTTCTTATATTCTAAGTGAAATGAATCGTAAATATGAGTGAAGGCATGTGCAAAATATGAATATCGACATGCATATCGTTGTCCTTTCCTTAACAGTAGCTAAAGATTTCACAAAACATGCTCGCAACGCAGAAAGCCGCAAGTTCTCACGAGACGTCAGCGGGAGGTCATCCAAATGGTGCTGTCGACCGGCTCAGAGCAGCCCTTGCGGCGCCGAAGAGAAAGAACATGTGCCTCCTCGAAAGCAAGGGCGGCACCGGGGACGTTTAGTTAATACTTGCTCTCTCAAGGGCCCTTTAGTCTTTATCACAGGGACGGGATCCCTCTCGCCAAGCCCTCGCGCGGGAGGAGGGCCTCTTCACATCGATAATAACTAGATCGCTTCGCATTTGTCATTGTTATTCTCCCGGAGATGCTCGCCGTCTTTTATCCTTTTCGTTACCTGGTCACGAACGGCAATACTCCATCGGCTGATCTCAAACCTCGTGCCCTTCGGGTGATTCAATTAGTGCAGTTTCTCAGTTGAACACATGGCGTGGGTCCCCAGAGGCACTGGAGCGGTCATTTATGAACTCTTGTTTATAGGCGCAGCTGTCATGCCCAGTTTGTAAACAAGATTATTTGCGGGGAAAAAAATAACAGGAAATTGCCAGCGGGGCCTTCTATCGATCCTTCATCAACTGACGGAGAGAGGGACGGCGGTGTGTGAGTGACAGGTTTCTTTGGTTCAATCGCGGCTCAGGCAGGTATGAACAATGATGTCGATTTCACTGCACAGACAGGCACCTTAATTAGACTTGTACCTAGACTGACAAGTCGTCTGTAACACATGTTTAAAAATTTGGTTGTAAGGTAATACTTTAAGGCACGAGTTGAGTGAAACGTCAATGTGGAAGAATATCATAGTTAGCGAGAAAAAAAGTCAACAGTGGTGTTAACAACAAAGACGCGAATTAACGATGTACCTTGGGATCAGATAATGGCGCATGCCGAGAAGGGGAGTCACACCTTTTCTCGTAGTCTCGGGGTTACTGTATCACGGCTTCCATCATCTTCCTTCAGTCACGAGCTGGGTGGAGTGCACTCCGGCGCGGCATTCCTCACTTATCAGGGTTTACTAAGCGGAATTTTCTTTCCCTAATGGGGTTGCGCCGGGAGATAGATTCTGTATTAAGATTACTAGAATGCTCTTTATAAAACGTAAATTAGCATCACCGTTTTTTTCGAATGTGATATAAGGCGTGAAATAAGCTCGTCATTTGGACCTAAATCCATCAGTCGAAATCACACCTTCGGAGCACACCCCTACACCAAGCGTCACTAAGTGACAGGCGCTGGACTAAGGGACGAAAAAAACCCACCAGGTATTTGCTGACGCCTTAATCATGGCCATGTGACTCTTGCACGGAAGAGGCGGCGTATCAAACGAAGCTTTGGATTGGTATCACGCGTCTTGTAATTACACTTTTGCGGAGAAGTCCCTGATACCGTAAGCTGGCTGGGAAACTTTTTCGGAGTCGGATCAAAACGAATGCCACCTTTCCGTATTGATTCTAAAGCAACAGTTGGGACTTCTGGGATAATGATTATTATCTTAATGGAACACGCTGTTTATCTCACAGACTTTCTTGTTTTCCCCTTTGTAAATAACCACTGGACTATCCCTTGCCTGATGTTATTGTTGATAAAACGAATGACAGGCGAGGTTCTCCGGGTTTCTTTGGCGCCTTCAATACCCAGTGTACTTGCGCCGTCGGTGATAAATGTAGATGTGGAAAAGGATCACAATGAAGCGCTCTCGAGTCTCTGTTCTCGGGCGAGATTAATGGTAGGTGAGAGACCAGCGCCATGTTGTGGTTGACGGCGAGGGGGTGTACTACATCGGCAGTCTGGGGTGCAGATGGTGGCGAGGGGATGCACACCTGACGGCTGCTGTGACCGACTCTCGCCCTAATGCTTGCGCACGGAAGGATCGTTTTTGATTGCAGTTTCTATTTTTTTTTCCTTTTTTCTATTATTGGCACGTTTTAATGAGTCTCCTTTATCATGGATTTTATCGTTACTCTTCATCGGGGCGACAGTTGGGTGAGCGCGTGCGACGGATGACGGAGATCCTGCTCGTAGATGTGGATATTAGTTGCGAACACTGATTGGTGTAAAAGATATAGTTCGCGAATTCTTTGTCCGGAGATTCCGAGGTTGGCGGCTGCTGGTGTCATCATTCTCGCTGCTCCATTATCATTCTTTTATGATTAATTATTATGGGATGTTTGTTCTGTCTAGTCTTTCGTTTATTTGTCATTAGCATCCCAGCGGGCCACACGTATCTATTTTTACACGTTAATAATGGTTAAGGAAGAAACGGAAGAACGAAGGCAGTAATAACACAAGAGAGAGAAAAAATGCGATAATGTTAAGGTAATATAGGGTAATGTAGGGGAAACTGAACGCTAATGATGGTTTTGGACTGACGTTTATCAAAATTAAGTGCTGTCTTATTATTTGCCGATCGTTAAAAGGGAACGTCACCACTTATAAGTAACGTAATTAACTTACGCCCCCCCTCCTCTCTCTCTCTCTCTCTCTCTCCTCTCTCTCTCTCTCTCTCTCTCTCTCTTTCTCTCTTTCTATGTGTGTGTATGTGTGTGTGTTCCTGTCCGTGTGTCTGTCTGTCCTATTGTGTTTGGGGAGGGGGGGTAAAGGGAAAAGGGAGAAAGGCTTTATGGCGTAATGGTGAAGAGAAAGGGCTTCATAAATAAGTGTGGTTTTGAAGGTGATGAGGTTACAATGATGGTGTTATGGGCCTATGAGGTTCGGATGGGGCAGTCCGGAGGTTACAGGTTTGTTAGGAAGGGTTGATGTTAGGGGGTTTGAGGGCCTAGATGCAATGGGAATTTAAGAGAAGGGAGAAAAGAGAGAGAGAGCGAGAGAGAGGCATAAGGAGGGATAGAATAGGGTGGGTGGGAGGAGATGTGGCGTAGTGAGGGTTGGGGAGAGAGGGGCAAAGGGAGGAGGGAGGATGAGAGAGAAAGGCACAATGAAAGAAAGTTTGGTACGGGACGCGCGAGACGAGGGAGGAATGGGGAAAGGAAGGAGGATTATCCGCACGTGCTCCACCTCCCCCCCCCCTCTTTCCCCATCCCCCTTAACACTACCTGTCCCCCAACCTTCAGCTCCTCGAGGTTTACGGGTATTTAGGTCTCCATGTGTGTTCCGTTAATCCCTTGGTGGAGTGTGCAGGTAAGATAGAGGCTACTTAGTGATTACTTCAAGGAGGATTTACCACCAAAGGGCGCATGTCCTCCCCTGTTCTTGATTAATATCTATCTCTTGGCGGGATAGACTTATCCGACCCCCACCTATTTCCACATCCGCCACCATTCATTCTCTCTCTCTCTCTCTCTCTCTTCTCTCTCTCTCTCTCTCTCTCTCTCTCTCTCTTCTCTCTCTTTCGACCTTCAGCTGCGTAATCTAAGACACCAAAAGCTTACGTAAAGTAGTCATGTTTCATGAAGTCTTTTGTAACAGATTAATCCTGTTTGTCTTATATACGAGTGGGCTTGACTTTTCAAGCGAGGGTAAGCGAGTTGATAGATGAGGACGCCTTGTCTCATTTAATTACATTCTCGTCTGAGATTCCTTGGTCGTGTTACTTCTTTTTGAACTCTATGAAAAGTGAATGTGTGTGAAAAGTATAATGTGTGTTTGTGTATCCGTCCTTTCTCCTTTTTCTTAGGTTTGTCCTTTGTCAAAATGGGACAGAGTATGTTCACTCCTGTGATTTAATTGTCATCTTCCAAGTTGTTAAGCCTTTTAAGAATTGGTCAGGTAGGGAGATTACGTTAAGTTAGAACAGATTCGTTATAGATATAACGATATCTTCGTATTTATATCTGTTTTTTTTTCTCTTCATTGCCCAGTTTCGTTTATAGGAGCCATAAAACGAAAATGTAAGAAGCACTACAAAGAATGGCAAGAATTAATTATTTTGTAATAGATAATTTGAGATAAACATAACTAAAAAAAATGCAGACTTGACAAAAAAGTTATTCTAACGTAACTAATTAGCAGCTAAGTACTTCGTGTAACCCAAACGATGTGGCCACTTTAACCTGGGCTTTTTTTGCGTTACGTGTGACGGGCCGGGATGCTGAGGATAGCTCGCGTTTTCTTGCCCCTTTGCTGCGCCGTGTCCCGCAGAGACACTAGGTGGGAGGGAAGAAGTTATGATAAGAGGTGGAGGGGTTAGAAGAGAAAGGATTAAGTGAAATTTAGAAAAGGTGTGGGAAGGATGGAACAAGATGGCGGAGGGAAAGAGGCGAAACTGGGGGATATGTGAAGGAGGGAAGGTGGAAGAGAAGATGTAAGTGAGAAAGAAATCAAGATAAAGGGTAAGGAAGGGCAAAAATGACCTACTAAAGAGATTTTCAGAGATTGGACCACCGTGTTCGGACTTCAGAAAAGAGTCGGGTAGGGAAAAGAACGGCAGATTAAAGATAACAATGTTTGGTGTACACAGAGAGATGGGGGAGGGGGACGAAGGGGGAAGCTAAAGGACAGAGGAGAGATGGATGAGAAGATGAGACTGGGTAGACACACGCCAGGGGAGGAGAGAGGGGGATGCTAAAGAGAAGCAGGCCTATAGAGGACAAAGTAGGGGGACGGGGCCGGAGGGAAGACCTTATTCCCTGCTGCTAAGTAGATTTTGGTCATAATATGATTGTGATTTTTATATACGTTTGGGGATAGGGGTGGGTGGGGGACTTGTGGAGAGAGATTACGCAGTAGTTTTATAGTTTGGGAGGAGGTTCAGGGAAGGGTAGGGGAAGTGGAAGGGGACGAGAGGGAGAGGTGACTTTAGAGAAAAAGGGGAGGGGAGGATTGGCGCTTGCGAGGTCGATTTTTTTGTATAGTTAAACTCAGGTATAATCACTTTTTCACTCGCTGTAATAGGGGTACAAAGTTTCAGGAAAGGTACTTCAGAAAAGTTTTTGTTAGTGTTCTGCGATAATGAGGGTTATGGCCAGGTACTGCAGGAGGAAGAACAGGGTGAGGAGTAAGAGCAGGGCACGTGTGGGTAGGGTAAGTGAGGCGGGACGGGTTACCTGAGGGAGGGAGGACAGGTGGGCGTCTTTCACCTTTAGTTTTCGTACCAGAAACTCAGGTCAAGCTGCTTTGTTGTGACGCCCCCGCACCTCTAACGCCCAAAGAACAAGATACGCTTTTTTATAATGGTTGCTACGCCAGCTCGAAATAACCTGTGTAGTTTTCCCCTTCATTTCAACTTTTCGTGTGCTCGCGCCCGGGAGCGCCCGCGGGTGTGCAGGTAAAGCAGAAGTTGTACGTAGTAACAGAGGTGTCAAACAGGCAAATGTCAAAAAAATATTTTCCTAATACATACATACATACATACATACATACATACATACATACATACATACATACATACATACATACATACATACATACATACATACATACATACATACATACATACATACATACATACATACATACATACATACATACATACATACATACATACATACATACATACATACATACATACATACATACATACATACATACATACATACATACATACATACATACATACATACATACATACATACATACATACATACATACATACATACATACATACATACATACATACATACATACATACATACATACATACATACATACATACATACATACATACATACATACATACATACATACATACATACATACATACATACATACATACATACATACATACATACATACATACATACATACATACATACATACATACATACATACATACATACATACATACATACATACATACATACATACATACATACATACATACATACATACATACATACATACATACATACATACATACATACATACATACATACATACATACATACATACATACATACATACATACATACATACATACATACATACATACATACATACATACATACATACATACATACATACATACATACATACATACATACATACATACATACATACATACATACATACATACATACATACATACATACATACATACATACATACATACATACATACATACATACATACATACATACATACATACATACATACATACATACATACATACATACATACATACATACATACATACATACATACATACATACATACATACATACATACATACATACATACATACATACATACATACATACATACATACATACATACATACATACATACATACATACATACATACATACATACATACATACATACATACATACATACATACATACATACATACATACATACATACATACATACATACATACATACATACATACATACATACATACATACATACATACATACATACATACATACATACATACATACATACATACATACATACATACATACATACATACATACATACATACATACATACATACATACATACATACATACATACATACATACATACATACATACATACATACATACATACATACATACATACATACATACATACATACATACATACATACATACATACATACATACATACATACATACATACATACATACATACATACATACATACATACATACATACATACATACATACATACATACATACATACATACATACATACATACATACATACATACATACATACATACATACATACATACATACATACATACATACATACATACATACATACATACATACATACATACATACATACATACATACATACATACATACATACATACATACATACATACATACATACATACATACATACATACATACATACATACATACATACATACATACATACATACATACATACATACATACATACATACATACATACATACATACATACATACATACATACATACATACATACATACATACATACATACATACATACATACATACATACATACATACATACATACATACATACATACATACATACATACATACATACATACATACATACATACATACATACATACATACATACATACATACATACATACATACATACATACATACATACATACATACATACATACATACATACATACATACATACATACATACATACATACATACATACATACATACATACATACATACATACATACATACATACATACATACATACATACATACATACATACATACATACATACATACATACATACATACATACATACATACATACATACATACATACATACATACATACATACATACATACATACATACATACATACATACATACATACATACATACATACATACATACATACATACATACATACATACATACATACATACATACATACATACATACATACATACATACATACATACATACATACATATATATATACATACATACATACATACAAACATACGTATAATATATAATATGTTTAATATGTATGATTTTATATATGTGTGCGTGCGTGCGTGCGTGCGCCCATGTCTATGTATATGTGTGTGTGTATGTATGTATGTATGTATGTATGTATGTATGTATGTATGTAAGTATGATTGTATGTATGTATGTAATAGGTATATGATATTGAATGTATATATGTAATATATATGTATATGTCATGTATATGTCATATATATGTCATGTATATGTCATATATATGTCATATATATGTAATATATATGTCATATATATCATATATTTTATATATATTATATATGTATAATAAAATCACATGTATGTAAGGCTTTGTTTGGCTTTGAATGAGTGGTGTCTATGAGAGAGAAAGTTAGCGTGTGTGTCTGTTTGCTTGTTTGTGTTTGAATGGTATATATCCGTACATACGCACGTATATTTTCTACTTCATTTGTTTTCTGCGCCACGTATCTTCCAGTCGGCCATTAGCCGGCAAATCAGCCCCCGGGGGAAGGCTTGATTAATTACGGGAATATTGAAACTAGTCCGAGGGTGATGATGCAACATCGGTCGTTGTGTGCAGGCGACCCCGCCGTCTCCGTCACTCTTGCGTCATTAATCACAGTTAGACCAGTCGTGCGAAAGAGAGAAGAGGAGAAGGAAGAGGAAAACGGTTGTATGAAGAGAGGGCGAACTAAGAGATGGGTTCTGTGAGGTGAGTGAACCATGAACCGAAGGGCAGCTCGGACTCGAGGAGGACAGCTGTGGACGCTCGTGCTTGGAGGAGAGAGGGAGGCTGCTTGCATAAGAGGGGGAGAGGGGTGGGGGTAGCTGGGCTATACTTGAGACGTTGATATTACTTAAGTAGTGAGCGCATGTCACATGCACGCACGCACACTCGCTCACTCATCCACCCACCCACCCACCCTACCACCCACCCACTCGCACGCACGCACGCACGCGCACACACACACACACACACACACACACACACACACTTACATTCTACAATAGTATTAAATTAGCAACAGTGCCCTAAATCCTCATCAAAGCAGCTCACTCTCATTCACGCCCGCGGATGATGAAAGCTAATATGATACACGGAAGTGAGTAGGCTTGAAAAAAAAAAAAAAAAAATCAAGAAAATCATTGATAAAGGCAGTGGGTGCTGTGTGTGGATAGGTGGATGACGTGCGGAAGTGGTAGGAGTGGGACTGCGGTGGATTATCACAGCAGGGCGGCCGAGAGTGAAATTACCCACTGCTTCCGGACGCCATGCACGCAGGTGGGAAGCCAGCAGGAAAGCAGGCAGGCAGGCATAGCGGGCGTAGTAACGAGATAAATCCGCGGGGGAATGTATTGAATTTACGTCGAGGGAAAACAGTGAGAAATGAGCATGCAGGAGAGTCGGGGGGGGGGGGGGGTGTTGCGTCTTTTGTCTTTGATCCTTTTGAAGATAACAATAGTCGGTTAAGGAGGAAGAAAGAAAAGGAGAGAAAGAGAGGAAAATATTAGGTGGAAGCTCTTGGCGTTAAGTTTCCCTACGGAAGCTGGAAGGAATCTCTCTCTCTCTCTCCCTCTCCCTCTATCTCTCTCTCTCTCTCTCTCTCTCTCTCTCTCTCTCTCTCTCCCTCTCCCTCTCCCTCTCCTCTCTCTCTCTCTCTCTCTCTCTCTCTTTCTCTCTCTCTCTCTATCTATCTATCTCGTACACACAGATACATACCCTCCTCATCTGACAGTGCATCTATTATGTAATAACTTGGGAGTATATATAAATGCCATGTAAAGTACAATTCCCGTCAATTACAATTCCATAATGTATGTAAATATTAGAATCGTTCGTCCTCTGCTGCGCCGAAAGGTCAACCAAGGGAGGGAGAGGTGGGGGGGGGGGGGAGGAGAGGAAAGAAGAGTGGGAGGTCCACAGTAGCTCATACAGGAAATCAATATCTTTTTCTCATTTAGAGATACGCGTCCGACCTCGCGTAAATCTCGATTTTTTCCCCCCCTCTACATTTTACAATTCCCCGTAATTTGCTTTCGGTAGGGAGTATGCTCACTCTGTGTGACACCATTACGACCTTTTGATCTGTGGTTTGATTATTTCTTTGAGTGTGACGTGACTGAGGCAGGAAGGTAATGATCCGCATCTCCTTACGGTGTGTCCTGGGCTCGGGGAGAGAGAGATAAATAGATTGAGAAGGAGAGAGGAAAGGGTAGCAGACAAACAGATAGAGGCAGATGAAAAGACCTCCGGTGTCTTCCTGGTGGCACAGGGCGTCACGTGTTATGGCATTGTGAACCAGGAACTTGGATCATGAACACCGTTGATTTTTTTTTTTTCTTCTTTTTATCTCACAAAGAACGGCTAATAAGACTCGAGAGGGATAAAGAAGCATGCAATACAGAGGGTCTCGGTGCGTCACGGTTACGCTCTCCTCCTTAAATCTCGCGAATTCAAGTCCCAACACGTTCCCTCTTGCAACCAAACATTGAAATTGCAAGCCATCGGTCCTAAAATAGCTCCAGGATACACCGTAGGTTACGGGTCACGTTACCAACAGGCAATGCACATTATGGTTCTTCGGGTTGTAATATCATATGGCCGGAGAGAGAGAGAGAGAGAGAGAGTGTGTGTGTGTGTGTGTGTGTGGGTAGGTTGGTAGGTAGGAAGGAAACATGAAAAGGAGATGAAAATGAGAGATAGAGATAGATAGAGGGGAGGGAGGGAGGGAGGGGAATGTATGCTCCCGCTGAGAAGGAAAAAAAAAAAAAAAAAAAAGCGCGCATCGGAACCAACTTCACGCTTTTCTCTCAGTTCGTATCGCAACTTCGAGCAACTTAGAGGAAGCAAGAAAATGGCCACGGTACGCTGTCTTGGTCATTAAGAAGACAGGACTGGTCATTGCGAGGAAGAAAATGATATCCCACGACTCCCTCGCTCGAAGTTTTTGGTGCCATAAACCTTGATTACGCTGCGGGAATGGACGCGGGAGGAGAACAGCCAACAACCTCCTATTAAAATTTTCCACGGGACGTCTTCGAATACTCATTCCTGGTTACGATTGATTTTAATTTGTCTTTCCCTGTGGTCTTGTCTTTTGAAATAAATGTGTATATTTACATTGGCCCGTTACGTTGTTATAAATGTTGCTACTTTTGGAATATATAATTTATTTGTGATTATTTGTGTCGTGCCCTACTCTCGGGGGAAGCGTTGACCCCCACCCTCGCTCTCCCCTGCTCTCGGATTCCAAGTGCCAGGTGGTGTTTGAACTTGACATTTTTTTCTTGACACTTTGCTTCCCTTCGTGTGCGGCTGAGTTGTAGGGCACCTCCGTCCCTCTCCCTCGCAGCATCCTCTCCCCTCTTCCTCAGCGTTGATGCGCTGCTCCCCTCTGCTTTCAGTACTTGTCCCACTGTCGAGTCTCCTTGTTCCCTCTTCTCTCCCCCTCATCTCCCCTCTAGCACCTTCCATACATCCAATCATAACCTCCCCTTTCCCCTTCATTCCTTGTCCTCCAGTGTGTGTGTGTTGCCCCTGCAAGACGCCCGCTCCCCCACCCCCTCATTTAGTCCTTGTAGACTAGGCTGTGCTTTACCAGATGTTCCCCTATTCTCTCCCCTTGCATTTATCTTCCCATCCGATCGGCAAATAGATGTGCGATCTTTCTCCTAGATTGTCACTCATTCTCGAAGGATCGACATCTCGTCCCTCCTCGCCCCCCTCACCCCCCTCACCCCCATTCCCCTCATGTCACCCCCCTACAGTATTTTGAATAACGAGCGGGGATTCGCAGCAGGAGAAGATCGTGAGTATTTGTAGCTGACATGACGCCTGGGATATGTTGTTTACAGGGTTGGGTGGGGGTGGAGATGGGAGGATGACGTCACAGGGCCTAAATGCGCCGTCATTCTTTCTATTAATGTCTGTATAGTTCGGGTGAAGGAAGATCAACGCCAGATGCTGTCACGCGTTCGTGTAAGCCAGATCAGAGATAGCATCATAAGGTTGTTTGTTTTTGGTTTTGAAATAATTTGTTGCTCCAAGCCAGGTGGATTATATGTGTCTAGGATAAAGTGATCTTTGGATTAGGCGAGAATGGTAATCCAAGAGATCGGCGTGTGTTTGTTTAGGATACACTTAAGCGCATACAGGCATCATATGACGCGGAAGCTCGCCAGTGTGTATTCACCTCGGGGGCGAGAATCGTGATGTCTCTCTTTGTTTTGATGCCATGGATGTTAATCTTCCTGATCTCTGTTAGTGTTAAAAGGCTATTTGGTCTGTCATGGTTATACACAACACCGAATAAAGGATATTTTTTAGAACATGATTGTAATCATGAATCTTGAGACATCATGATAAGATTGTGTGTCTCTAAATAGCGGTATTCACAAGGGACGCGGTAAGGCGAGGCAGCACACGCCGTCACCGGACACAGGATAATCATAATAAAGAATGTGGTGGCACGTCTTGCCGTCCTTAGCGCCGGTGTCGCCCACGCCTTCCTCGCCCTCCCCCCTTCGTCATCAACACGAGTGATGACGAAAGTGCGCGCGGCGGATGCAGCCTTGCATTTGGGTGAAAGAGCTGAAGTTGCGGCCTTTCTGACTGGCTGGCGGTTGTTGAGGCGGTTGAAATTTAGTTGATGAATACGAGTCGATCCGTCGGGAAACACGAGCATATTAAAATCGAATTAGTTTTTGAATTACAGCTGTTACGTTACCCTTATCCCATTAATCCAAAAACTTAAGGGGTTTAGTGTGGAGAGGATTGAGGATTGAAGGGATTTTGAAGGGAAATTAAAGCCGGATTGCTCGGAAGGGGAAGTGGCCTTGCGAGGTGGTGGTTACTGAAGTTTTACGATCGCGTCGCGCCGCCCGGGGCCGTCACGCCGGTCGGGCTATCACCTCTAAACGCTCGCAGCTTTATTCTCTGTCCTCCTCATTTTCTGTCACCTGTTGCACGCCACCTGGTTTTAGTGGTAAAGACCCGCTCGGAAGTGAATTATGTTCTGAAGCTGGAAGAGGTCACAGTTAGAAGGATGGAAGGGGGGAGGGAACGCCGGCAGGTTGTCTTCACCTTTTGGAAAGTTTTATTGAGCCCACTGGGGGAGTCCCTGGGGCCGGCGCCGCGGTGGTGTCATGGGGTTGTCGGGTTCCATAGAGGTTAAGAGACGCATGGTAGAGGGCGTCCTCGACCCCGTGGAAGGAGGAGGCCATAAAAAGAAGTTCGGTAGCGTCTGTCAGTCACTCTATAAAGCCTCGGTAGTGTGCGCCAGACATCGTAAAGCCTGCCCGATGACTTTTGGCTGTCACTCACGCCGGGCGCCGCTCATGACGCTCGTGCCGGAAGTCTCATGCGTTTGTTTGTTCTGTTTCTCTTTTCTCTCTTGCGTTAAGCTGTTTATGTTTGCATCGTTGCAGGATGCTAGGTTGAGTTTTGCGTGACTCCGTTGCGTGGATGCTTTAAATAGCCTTCGTTTTATTCTCGATTGGCTTAATGGACCGTAGTTTAAAGAAGCTTTGTTCTCTTTAACTTCTCGCCTTCCCGACAGATTAAGTGACCTCATAGGACACACCTTAATCGATGAAGTCATTAGCGATTGCATTCGGCATCGATATTTAATAACCGTGAAGTGGCTCATTTTATCTCACCGTCCCGTGATCGGCCTTCGAGAGATGCACATCGCCCACAGACACTTATCAGGTGGGATATAAAGTGGTGAGTCACCGTCTCGGGAGATACGCCGAAGTGACTCACAGGGGAGGCATGCAAGGGGCGGCCTCTAACACAACACCATCACAGTTCTGCAGGCCGCTGCTGAAGGCGGTTACGGGCGGCGCGAGTCAAGCTGAGACAAAGCCGCGGGACAGCCGTGTCAACACCATGATGGGGAAGAGACATTAGGAGTCCTCTGCCTAGGAAGTGGGAGTGAGGGAAGTGGGGTAACCATGGGGACGGTGGGAAGGTGTAGGAGAAGGAGGAGGAAGGGGGGGAGGGTATTTTCTGTGGCTTGGGGCACGGCCCCGAGTTTTCCCTTTTTTTTCTTACGATTGGGGCCGGGGAAGGAGAGGGGCGGGGGCGGGGCTGTTATTTAATCTTACCCCTGCCTCGGGCTCTTGTTTCCATTTTACGGCGTCTGTCGATGGATCTTTTTCTCACCAGTGACAGATGTCGACCACACGCTCTTTTGCTTTTGAATCACAAGGAGAGAGAGAAAAAGAGAGAATAAACCAAGGAAAAGGTTGGTATATACTTTCGATTGCCTCGTCTCTAGTTTCTCTTTCTCGTCTATTTCAGTCTTTTAATATAGTGTCTCCTACTCAGGCGTCTGTCTTCGATGCAGAAAGTAAACTATGAATGCGGATAAATCCCAAAGACAGATTGCATGCAAACTAACTTGCTTAACGTGAGAGATCGCGAAACTTGTGTTTGTTTTGTGGCCTTTAACCGCGCACCAGACTGGGACGTAAAACAGATACTCAGTTCTTGCAGTCGAAACCCAGAAAATCTCTCACAATCAAAGTAAGTGAAGTAATGAGTATAATTTCTTTATTTATTTACTCGATCACTAGAGCGAGAGAGAGAGAGAGAGAGAGAGAGAGAGAGAGAGAGATAGATAGATAGATAGATAGATAGATAGAGAGAGAGAGAGAGAGTACTAATCCTGTTTCAACAGGTTCTCCTGTGAGAATTACATAGCCGTTGCCCACTTGCATGAGTGAGAGAGAAAGAGAAAGAGGGAAGGAGGGGAGAGTAAACCTGTCTCAACAGGTTCTCATGAGAATTTCGTCGCCCACTTGTACCACTTAAAGCATTGTTCGTTCCCAGAGACATGAGAACTTGAGATCTAAAAAATGCAGAGTGCAATCTTGCATGTTCCACTCTGTCATTAATTTCAGTTTTCTCGCAAGATAATTTGTTTCATGTTTGCGCTGTGATTTCGATTTGTACGGTACGTAAAGGATAAAAGCAAAGAGAGCATCGCAATTGCAAGGATGTAAGTTGAGTAGAAAAGGCCAAGTATGCGAGTTCGCGGTGACTCACCGTCCTAACTTTTCCCTCTTGATTTATTGCGATGGTTTAGTGGGTTTGGTTGTTCAGGCTCGTCGTTTCGGATCGGCTCGGATCTCGCAGGCTTTGGAGGCGGAACAGCATCCAGGGCGAGAATGCATGGAGGAAACGGTTCCCGGGTGAGGTCCTATGCCCAATTTCTGGCACGACGTCGTAGCGAGCTATGAAGATAGTGTGAGTAATGGTTAGGTTTAGGGACGACAGCGATTCCGTGCACCTCTCCTGAACCTAAAAGAGGCCACCTACCTTTAGGCGGGTCCCCTTAATGCGCGACACCTTACTGCCTTTCGTCACCTCAGGGTATGGGTCAGCATTGCCCCCTTCCTCCTCGAGGCACGCGCACATACGTACATACAAATGTATACACTTATTATGTTAGCACGCCCTTGAGTGCTACCGCTATCACCTTGGGAGTGCGCGCGGTGACGTGGTTGGCCTCCTCTCCCCTGGGGAGGAGGAAGAATGCACGAGTTTGCAGCTTAATTTCACTCGTCACGACATCGCGCGAGGGAGCTCTTCGTGCTTGCTACTCCGTCTATCTCGGCGTGAAAGTTGCTTGGTCTGTTTTGCTCTGATTTGAGTTCTCGGAAGGCTGGTGAACAGGAAACCTTTGGCTTGAGGTTGGGATGGTTGTTATCGCGTGATTCTGTGTAATTGTTATCAGCTTTGATGATTATTTGATTCTGTGTACAGTAATGAAAACAACGATAATATGTATTATTTATCGTATCTTAATTGGCCTACTGTTCTTATCATCCGTTCTGTAATGTTTATGAGACTAGAATAAATTGACCGAAAGTACGAACAAGACTCGATCATGATCCTCGTGTTTCCTTTCGCGGAATTGTTCGTACTCGACCAGCCTTAGGTTTCACGCCGTCTACGTTTCATCCCGATTTGTTTGTGATTTGTTATACGTCCATGCGGGAGGCTGTGGAGGTTGAGGGCGAGGGAGAGGGAGGGAACGGGAAGGGGAAGGGACAGGGAAGGTAGGGATGGTGTCCTGTAATGGATTCCTAAGCGTTGTTGGAAGGAATTCGTTGGTGTTTCAGTAGTTATGGTCTCTTGGTTCTATTATTAGAAAGTTATGATTCTGTTCCCTTCTGTTCTTCCCTGGCTGACTGTCAGGGGTGGGGTTAGGGGAGGGAGAGGGGGGGAGGGTATTTAAAGAGACATGGTACCACTCCCACCACACTCACTCCCCCTTCCCCTCCCATCCTCTTCCCTCCTCATGGCCCTCCTCTTCCATCTTCTCCCCCGCGCATACCACATGTCTGTGTTTTGTGCTTGGAGGCCTGTGTAGTTATTCTTTCGAATTTATCGTCGTTCTGGTCCGCCTGTGTTTACGTGGCTGGGGATGCTCTTAGGCCTACGGAAGAGTCTTGGAGTAGGAATCTGTGGAAAAGAGTATACAGTGGTAGTATACATATACATACATGTATCTTTACAAATACACACGCACACTCACACACACTATGGTAGAAATTAGACCGACAAGCGAATTAGAAAAAAAAAAACATGCAGTGTTTGAGTTCATTTTTAAATATTTGTCAACGAAAAATAGAAAGAGCAATACTTCATCATAATTCAACGTTCATTTGTAGATTTTCTCGCTCCTTCGACTGTGATATGATACTTTAAGGAGACCGAATAACCTCAATAACTGAGTTTACGAGGCCATAAAATAATGGGGTTTTGATTGATCTCGGAGTGTGTGCAGCGCGAGATGCCTTTATAATCACTGCGAACTCTCTTGCCTCTCTCTCCCTCTCTCCCTCTCTCTCTCTCTCTCTCTCTCTCTCTCTCTCTCTCTCTCTCTCTCTCTCCCTCCCTCCCTCTTTCCCTTTCTCCCTCTCTCCCTCTCCCCTCCCTCCCTCCCCTCCCTTCCCTCCCCTCCCCTCCCCTCCCCTCCCCTCCCTCCCTCCCTCCCTCCCTCCCTCCCTCCCTCCCTCTTCCTCTCTCTCCGTAAGAGGAACAATAAACTGCATGCAAAGTAGACAAACAAACAAACAGAGAGATGCGAGAGAAACAGCAATAACCTAAAGTAATCACACGAGGCGCCACAAAAGGATTGGTTAGTTTGATACAATTAGCTTTCGGTTCTTACTCTAGTGGGATACAAATAGGCCTATCACCCTTTTGTGGGATGGTCCTCAATCTTGGTTCGTGGGCTCTTTTAGGGGAAAGGGAGAGTGTAAATTATCGGGTAGGCCTAGGCGGCATGCCGTAAATACATTTGATTTCACGGTGATAAGATGTTTTAATTTGATTTATTGTCCGTCGTCCTTTCATCGTGGGGGATTTATGATAGGACATTTTTTTTATTAATTTGTAGGAAGACAGATGTTAGTAGTTCGACGCTCGGGATTTATTAAAATATGTTTTTTAGGGGTTTAGATGAAGATAGATGATGGTAGTTCATCGTACCATTTCGAAAGAACTATTGCTATCTCATTTTATTTTATTTCCTGCTCTCGAAGAAAATTCGAGTGGGACTTGTACGCGTCGTCGTAAAAAACACTTTATGATTTCGGTGTCATTGCTCTGAAGAAGTAAATTTTAATTGGCCCTTCATTAGCATAATTGCAGCTTTCCGAACGCGCATTAGTGAACGGAGGTCGCTAAGCCGATTTCGAGTCGCTCGCCCGTACGCAGATGGCTGATCGGGGGAAGATACTGCGAATTTATTGGAACGTGGAGGGGGAAAATTGATGGATAGGAGGCCAAGGACAAGGGTTAGCGGTGGGTGGCGTGACGGGCGTCTGCGGGAGACGGCGGGCGGGAGGCGTCCCACCTCCGACCTCACGGCCTTGTGTGAGTGACAGCCGCTCCGAGAGAGATGTTACACCCGCGCGCGACAGATGGGACCGACCGCCTTGGTGTACGTGTGGGAGGAGTGGGGAGGAGGGGTAACTTGGTCTCTTAGTAATTCATATCTCTTTCCCTCGGCCTTTCTGTTTGTCTATTGCATTGTCCGTTATTCTACATCATATTTGTTATTCATGCCATCTTTCCTTGTCTCTCTCTTTCCTCAGTCATCCCCCTGCTGCCTCTCTCTCTCTCTCTCTCTCTCTCTCTCTCTCTCTCTCTCTCTCTCTCTCTCTCTCTCTCCCTCTCCCTCTCCCTCTCTCCCTCTCTCTCCTCCCTCCCTCCCTCCCTCCCTCCATTCATTCATTCATCCATCAGATGGAAAGAAAGACAAGAACTGTCCATTGTGCAAACCAGCTGAGCACTCTTCTATTTCCGCGCGTCAGAGAAAGAGAGAGAGAGAGAGAGAGAGAGAGAGAGAGAGAGAGAGAGAGAGAGAGAGAGAGAGAGAGAGAGAGAGAGAATATGAGATGCAAATGATCTTGTCTCGTGGGTCATTGTCGACGGAGGAGGAGGAGGAGCGGGAGCAGCACCCCTTATTTGCGGTGCCCCGGCCAGGTCACATGCTCTCCGTGGCTCGGCGCATAGTCCGGGGGAGTCGTCACATTCCTGCGGGATTTAATGGGGGGATTGTAAAAAAAATGTAACGAGAAGGAAAAGAGAAACAATAGATTAACGAAGGAGGCACAAGCAGGCGCGTGCATATTTCTTGAGGTAGTCGCATACCATTGGGATTGTTAATACAAACGATGCCATGATAAAGAAGAAAAACACACAGAGGTTACAGCTAGAAAGAGAAAGAAAGAAAGAAAGAGAGAAAGAAAGAAAGACGACCGGCATCGGAAAGAAATCTTCGCGCAAAAAGGTCACGCCACAAGAAAAGGAGAGAAGAAGAAGAGTTGCTGAATGCAGGAAATCACCCCGTAGTAAACCGCGACTTGCCAGATACATGTGATTACGAATTTTAAGGCCGCATTATAACGAGGGAGCGATTGAACGCGGAAGATGAGTGGGGACGGTGAGATGTGATGGCGTGCTGGGGTGGCATGTGTTGGGGGTGGAAGGGTTGGGGAGGTTGGGGTTGGGGGTTGGGTGTAATGAAGTGGAGCTGGGTAAGGGGTGGTTAAGCGTGGTGGAGTAGGGGATGCGAATGTTGAAATGTGGATGAGGATGGAGTGGGGGCGGCTTGATGGAATGGCGATCGTTTTAGTGAGGTGGGGGAATGGGTCGAGAGTGAAGGGTGGATAGGGTGGATAATAGCTTTTTATGTCGATTTTTTATCATGTTAAAACAGCAGATAGATTGAGTTTTCGACATTGTTTGGAATATATTGTTTAATATAATATTAAAGTAACAAATTGTATTTGTTGAAAGTGCGAATTGCAAGCAGCTGGTGATGACCGTTTCACCTGAGAGTGGACAAAAGCCTTGAATCATTAGTATGATTAATCATTGTTAACACACCTGCGCGACCGCGGATGGGGAGGGCGGGAGGGGGAAGGCAAGGGCAGGTGTTTTATTCACCCTTTCATCCATGCCAGCCCGAGGTGAATGAACGGCCATTGTTACACTTTAGTTTGTGTACCGAGTCGTGTGCATAAACTGGCGTACCGGAGTTGTGTGCATAAACTGGGTAATTTTACTTGTGAAAAGAAAAGAAAAAAAGTTTGCTGATTAAGGGTGGAACTGATGATCTTGATGAGCAGACGAGCAGAATCATCTCGCGTAGACATTTTATTATTCGTTTCTCGGCAAAAGGTAGAAAACACGTTAGGTTCGGATCCAGCTTTTTGTGGCATGTGAGCGGGCGAGCGGAACGGAGCGAGACCCGCCCATGCACGCCCAAACACACACGCCCGCGTCACATGAAACAGCGGGCGGGCGGAAGTGTGTGTCGTCGGTGCAAAGTCCCCTTCCGGTGCTTCTGGCGAGCGGGACGCCGACTGACTGACTGGCGGTCAGATCGGCGGCGGATTGGCGTGCAAGGCGAGGTGGATGAGGGTGATTGCGGAGTTTTGTGATGTGATGACGAGGTTGGGCGAATAGAAAGAATAGCATTTAAGTAAAGATAGAGGTGGTAGATAAAGCTGACACTGATGTTATCTTATTTTAATGACCTAATCCGATTTCAGGAGTATGGCCTTAAAGAAAGGTTATTTCCCCCCTCGTCCTCGAGATATACTCTAGAGTGTGAACAGGAAAGTGGGCGTGCGTGATTGCTCAGCAAAGAGGGGGCAAGGCGGGGCTGTCAAGCTTGGCCAGACACTCCCACGACGCCTCCCCGCGCGCCCGCTGCCCCGTCCTCTTTCTGGAGAGATCCCGACGGACCGGCCGGCGTCCGCGTGCACTCGCAGGGCGCGGGGGACCACCTGTTACGAGAGCCTTACGTCGCTTCGTTGTGCCTGTCTCCGACGCGTCACGTGACACCTCGTTAGCGTTACCTTTTGACCTCCTCGCGGCCGTCGGGACTGGTTCGGATTCCTTCGCGTGGCTGGGAGAGTTAGTTTAGATTTACTTATTTGCGTCAGCATCCTCTCTCTCTCTCTCTCTCAGTAAAGAAAGGTGTGGAGAAAGTGAAAAAAAAAAAAAAAAAACATAAAAAAAAACGCACTTCACTAGTCCTTGAAAAGCACGAGAAAGGAAGCAAGCAAAGAAAGGCGGAAGGAAGAAAGGAAGGAAGCGTTCATTCACAGGACGCTTAACGCATGGGGAGGTTCACTCGCTTCCGGTCGCTGTTCTTTCGCTTTTCTTTGTCCTGCTTGGCTCGGGTCGTGCTGCTTCGTGGTGCATTTTGATGGACTTGTTGGTAGTGACGCTACAGTGTGGTGGAGATGACAGTTAAAAGATGGAGAAAATGCTTAAAATGCAATAAATCTAGTCGTATATAGTTTTCCTTGGTTATAAATTGCTTTCTTTAATAACTGCATTCCGTAAAGTAAGCAAAAACTCAAAAATCTGAAAGGAAGTACGTGTCAAAAAGTGTGATCCTCCAGCACGCAAGATTGAAGCACAAAACCACCCAAGTTTACCTCGGCAAGTTGGGGGAAGGGGAGGGGGTGGCGGTAGGGTAGGGGGAAGGGGAGAAAGGGAGGGGTGTAGGCGGACACCTAATCCAAGGCACTTACATACAGACACGCACG
Source organism: Penaeus chinensis (assembly GCF_019202785.1). NCBI lineage: Eukaryota > Metazoa > Arthropoda > Malacostraca > Decapoda > Penaeidae > Penaeus > Penaeus chinensis. The sequence goes on along the minus strand of NC_061847.1, from coordinate 9,920,735 downwards.
AATGGCATGACAGCAAGAGCTTCATGGAGTGCTTTCGCGTGCCGTGTGTGCCCGAGCGCGAATCTCAGTCAGGTCAGGATAAGCGTGAAGCAGTGTGAAACGACCCGCCATGCTGTGCTTGGAGGCCGAACAGAAAGGTGGAGCGAGAGGATTAGGCGATTAGATTGGTGTAAAGAAAAACAAACAGATTATAATCCCGAGTGGCATGAGATAACAACATTCCAGCCACATTTGAATTCGTAGCAAGTCAAAATATTTCTTGAGTGATTTTTAGGCCACGATAAGAAGTTGGTACAAAATTCGTTTTAACATATTTCCGAATTTTTTCATTGTTATTTCATTGTCAAAGAGACTAGTCTGAGAATTTCTGTCGCAGCTATTAGTGTTGTTAATGACCCGTTACTTTCACCCACTTAGACGTAAATAAGTAAGTAAGTAAGTAAGTAAGTAAGTAAGTAAGTAAGTAAGTAAGTAAGTAAGTAAGTAAGTAAGTAAGTAAGTAAGTAAGTAAGTAAGTAAGTAAGTAAGTAAGTAAGTAAGTAAGTAAGTAAGTAAGTAAGTAAGTAAGTAAGTAAGTAAGTAAGTAAGTAAGTAAGTAAGTAAGTAAGTAAGTAAGTAAGTAAGTAAGTAAGTAAGTAAGTAAGTAAGTAAGTAAGTAAGTAAGTAAGTAAGTAAGTAAGTAAGTAAGTAAGTAAGTAAGTAAGTAAGTAAGTAAGTAAGTAAGTAAGTAAGTAAGTAAGTAAGTAAGTAAGTAAGTAAGTAAGTAAGTAAGTAAGTAAGTAAGTAAGTAAGTAAGTAAGTAAGTAAGTAAGTAAGTAAGTAAGTAAGTAAGTAAGTAAGTAAGTAAGTAAGTAAGTAAGTAAGTAAGTAAGTAAGTAAGTAAGTAAGTAAGTAAGTAAGTAAGTAAGTAAGTAAGTAAGTAAGTAAGTAAGTAAGTAAGTAAGTAAGTAAGTAAGTAAGTAAGTAAGTAAGTAAGTAAGTAAGTAAGTAAGTAAGTAAGTAAGTAAGTAAGTAAGTAAGTAAGTAAGTAAGTAAGTAAGTAAGTAAGTAAGTAAGTAAGTAAGTAAGTAAGTAAGTAAGTAAGTAAGTAAGTAAGTAAGTAAGTAAGTAAGTAAGTAAGTAAGTAAGTAAGTAAGTAAGTAAGTAAGTAAGTAAGTAAGTAAGTAAGTAAGTAAGTAAGTAAGTAAGTAAGTAAGTAAGTAAGTAAGTAAGTAAGTAAGTAAGTAAGTAAGTAAGTAAGTAAGTAAGTAAGTAAGTAAGTAAGTAAGTAAGTAAGTAAGTAAGTAAGTAAGTAAGTAAGTAAGTAAGTAAGTAAGTAAGTAAGTAAGTAAGTAAGTAAGTAAGTAAGTAAGTAAGTAAGTAAGTAAGTAAGTAAGTAAGTAAGTAAGTAAGTAAGTAAGTAAGTAAGTAAGTAAGTAAGTAAGTAAGTAAGTAAGTAAGTAAGTAAGTAAGTAAGTAAGTAAGTAAGTAAGTAAGTAAGTAAGTAAGTAAGTAAGTAAGTAAGTAAGTAAGTAAGTAAGTAAGTAAGTAAGTAAGTAAGTAAGTAAGTAAGTAAGTAAGTAAGTAAGTAAGTAAGTAAGTAAGTAAGTAAGTAAGTAAGTAAGTAAGTAAGTAAGTAAGTAAGTAAGTAAGTAAGTAAGTAAGTAAGTAAGTAAGTAAGTAAGTAAGTAAGTAAGTAAGTAAGTAAGTAAGTAAGTAAGTAAGTAAGTAAGTAAGTAAGTAAGTAAGTAAGTAAGTAAGTAAGTAAGTAAGTAAGTAAGTAAGTAAGTAAGTAAGTAAGTAAGTAAGTAAGTAAGTAAGTAAGTAAGTAAGTAAGTAAGTAAGTAAGTAAGTAAGTAAGTAAGTAAGTAAGTAAGTAAGTAAGTAAGTAAGTAAGTAAGTAAGTAAGTAAGTAAGTAAGTAAGTAAGTAAGTAAGTAAGTAAGTAAGTAAGTAAGTAAGTAAGTAAGTAAGTAAGTAAGTAAGTAAGTAAGTAAGTAAGTAAGTAAGTAAGTAAGTAAGTAAGTAAGTAAGTAAGTAAGTAAGTAAGTAAGTAAGTAAGTAAGTAAGTAAGTAAGTAAGTAAGTAAGTAAGTAAGTAAGTAAGTAAGTAAGTAAGTAAGTAAGTAAGTAAGTAAGTAAGTAAGTAAGTAAGTAAGTAAGTAAGTAAGTAAGTAAGTAAGTAAGTAAGTAAGTAAGTAAGTAAGTAAGTAAGTAAGTAAGTAAGTAAGTAAGTAAGTAAGTAAGTAAGTAAGTAAGTAAGTAAGTAAGTAAGTAAGTAAGTAAGTAAGTAAGTAAGTAAGTAAGTAAGTAAGTAAGTAAGTAAGTAAGTAAGTAAGTAAGTAAGTAAGTAAGTGAGTAAGTAAGTAAGTAAGTAAGTAAGTAAGTAAGTAAGTAAGTAAGTAAGTAAGTAAGTAAGTAAGTAAGTAAGTAAGTAAGTAAGTAAGTAAGTAAGTAAGTAAGTAAGTAAGTAAGTAAGTAAGTAAGTGAGTGAGTGAGTGAGTGAGTGAGTGAGTGAGTGTGTGAGAGAGTGAGAGTGAGTAAGTAAATAAGTAAGTAAGTAAGTAAGTAATTAAGGGAGAGATAGAGAAAGAAAGAAAGATTTATTCTGAATGTTTTAGAATTCGATACAGGAAGAATCCATTTATGTTCCTTTACATAAAGCATGAAACGCCAATCAGTTGTTTTCACAATCACACAAGAAATTCTGCCCTCCCCTCTACCCCTTCAGTATTAACATAACCTTAAGACTCGCGATGATAATAAAAGCAACACATAACTGGCCGTGCTTGTTCCTGCTTCCACACGCGACCGGCACGTGGCGAGGGGTATCCCGCTACCACTCGATCCGGTACCCACCCGCCCACGAACCAGCACCTGCGACGCCCTTCTCGCTCTGACGCCGCCCTCCTCAAGCGCTCTTTTATTCTTGCATTCACGCTCCCGCCTCCGTTTTCTCACGTCCATTCATATCTTTCCTTCATTCATACGCACTAACCAGGGGGTCGTGGCCTTCGTGGCGTGAGGGGGAGGGGTGGGGTTGTTTTTGTTGCGTGTGTTTGTTTTGTTGTGCATCTGCCTTGTTTGCTTAGTCGTCGGGGATCCCTTGATAAACAGAAAGGTGTGTCGAGCATTGATAATTAACGTTAGCGGGAGGAACAGGTTTGTTGTCTCCCGTGTGTCGGCCGGGGTACCATTAAATCGGCCCGGGGGAAGCGAACGGTACTCTTGCTTTATAAGGGGACAGCGCCTTCATCGTCTTTATTTGGGAAACTAGACGTATGTACATACAGATATATACTCGTGTATATGTGTGTGTGTATGAATATATATATGTGTATGTATGTATATATTTATGTATACATATACATATATATATGTATACATACATATACCTATACAAACGTATACATACATATACATACATACACATACATATACATACATATACATACATACATACTTACATACATACATACATACATACATGGCATACGGTCTTTGTAATACAGAATCTCTTTTCTCTGGCCATCAGTTAAGGAGAGCTCAGAGCATCCCCATCAGTCGGAAATCTATTAAGAGTGAACGGCAGACGGTTTCTTTACATCTTTCCTTACGTTATATCTCGCGCGTGCAAGGTGTTCAAAAAGTAACAGAACGAGTCAGACTGTCTGGTTGTTAACGAGCTCTTGGCGACTCTTGAATCGACACCCTTTTGCCTTTACACCTTTCGCGGTTGCCTTTACTGGGGAACTCAACCATGGAGAGAGCATAAACCATTTTTGCACCACCCCTTTTTTCTTACCGCCCCCCCCCCCACCGTTTGTTGTTTTCTCTTTCGCTTTTTTCTACTATTTTTGTTTTTGTTTCCTTTCCTTATTTATCTTAATGACAATCTCATTAGAGAGAGAGAGAGAGAGAGAGAGAGAGAGAGAGAGAGAGAGAGAGAGAGAGAGAGAGAGAGAGAGAGAGAGAACAGAGAACAGAGATAGAGATAGAGATAGAGACAGACAGAGACAGAAAGAGACAAAGAGTGAGAGAGGGAAGGGGAAGAGGGCATATACGTGTCTAGCGAGGTGAATGTAAACTTGTTTGAGATGAGAATGGCATTTTGGTTGTGAGCGTAGGTGACTCATGGCGGAGTTTCCTTTTTCGTGTGGCGGACAAGGAAATGAAGCCTATGATTAGAAAAAAAAGAGAGAAAAACAAACAAACAAAAATTGTAAATCGATGGTAATGCTTGTATTGTTGACGTGATTAAATCTGCTTTTGGTGGTGATATGAATATGAATATGGTAGATAGCATTGAAAGTTTTACGAGAGTCCTTGGTGACTCGATAACAATAGATTATGCATTGCCGATATCACCACTAATAGAAACTTCACAAGTCACCTCATTATTTATTTCGTTAACAAGCACTTACTGAAACCTTGATAAGCCATTTGATTTAGCAAAGAGAGATCCCTGTTTTAGGCCTATAGCTGTAGAATCTATCATCATTAGAGCCAATTTGGGCGAATTAAACCGTGTTCTTTTTAAGTCTGCGCCGAAGCCATTGTGCGGGACTATAAATGATGTGGGGATAATGGCTCCATCCGTCACAGAGCCGCGTATGGCATTGGGCCCATTCACGTGGTCGGTGAAAATCCTTTTAATTGACTCCAGCGTAAATCGGGATAATTATCGGCACAGGGGAGGGGGGCTTTAGAGGGGGAGGGGGAGGATGGGGGGGGAGAAGAAAGGAGGTAGGTTTAGTCATGGGGACGTGTGTCATACCGAATGCCGGCATGGATCTCTCTCTCTCTCTCTCTCTCTCTCTCTCTCTCTCTCTCTCTCTCTCTCTCTCTCTTCTCTCTTTCTCTCTTTCTCTCTTTCTCTTTCTCTCTCTCTCTCTCTCTTTCTTTCTCTATCTCTCTTTCTCTTTCTCTCTCTCTCTTTCTCTTTCTCTCTCTCTCTCTCTTTCCCTCTCTCTCTTTCTCTCTCTCTCTTTCTCTCTCTCTCTCTCTCTCTCTCTCTCTCTCTCTCTCTCTCTCTCTCTCTCTCTCTCTCTCTCTCTCTCTCTCTCTCTCTCTCTCTCTCTCTCTCTCTCTCTCTCTCTCTCTCTCTCTCTCTTTTATATGTTCAGTTTGTGTGTAGGCCTGCATGAACATATACCCTCGTATGCATGTCCTCGGAAGCCCGATTAGTGTCGGCTACGTCACTCCTATTGATGGACACCTCTGGCGTTGCTCATGCCATTGCTGAGATTGCGTTTCTCGCTGCAAAACTGTTCTCTTCTGGATTCATGCCAACACAAAAATATAATACGTTTCTTGTTGGTCATCCGGTCCGTTGGTGCAAATTTCGGTCCCTTTGTCTGAAGTACTGTTTTCATGTCGAGTTTGTGCCACCGGTTGCCGTCGCCATCCGATAGACTGTTAGATACTGTCGGCATTGATAGCGCCTCGACCATTCGATGCTTTTTTTGAATCGCTCTTTCTCTCTTTTTTCCCTTCTTTTCTCTTCTTCCTCCGATTTCTTCATATTTTCGCTTCTGCCATACTTACTTTATGGGTGCCTCAGTCTTCCGATTTTCTTACACTTCAATCCTGCTCATGTAATGTTCATATCAATTAAAAATCCCTCGTCAGTTCCCTTCCTGTCGACAGTCCTCGAATACCTTTCATTAGCACTGGAGGCAGCTAGGACGGTCCTTGAGTGCCTGTCAATAGCATTAGATGTATTTGTGATAACCATGAGTGCCATCCATGGCTTCCGACGTATGGTTCAGCTGGCACTCGAACTCCTCCTTATCACAGGGAGATAAAAGCGCTCTCTATACAGAAGAAGCCTCTTTGAAGATGTGTGGCGTTGATGTTGTGTACGTGGCTTAGTCTACGTGCTCTGGCTTGGAAAGCTAGCGATCTGTATGGCTCTTGGTCTGTAACCCGCAGGTGTATGGTGGATTGTACGAAAAAAAAAAAATGAAGCTAGAGGTGGATGAGACGGGTGATAATGTATTTCTTGAGGTGGATGAGATGGGCGATGGGCTTCTTTTACCACACGTTACTCACCACGTGGCCATGAGGTCAGACAGAGGCTAGCCGAGCGTCACGTTACTCTTGGGTGTGACCCCAGTTACTTCTCTCCCTCTTCTTCGTCCTTTTCCTAATTTAGTCCGTCGCTGTTGCATGCCCTGCCTTTATTCTTAATTTGTTATTTCATCTTCGTATCTTTCAGTCCTAATCGGAGTTATAAAATATTAAGTTAAGAGTGAGAAGGCTTTCGAGATCTCCAGATGAAAGGGATTCAGGGGAGGATCTGGCCTCCAAAGGCTTCTGTATGGGTCTTATAGAGCTTCTGCGTGTTCCTGGTCGGACGCTGGGGTAGCAGTGACTCTAAAGGGGGCTCGGCGTGACTTGATCTCTCGAATGGTAAATACGACACCTCTCGCGATCATATTGTACACGCCTATGGTAAACTTAGACTGCGAAATTGTTTTCGATGTTTAAATAGTCTTCAGTTTTGTCTGCGGTTGACCGATCCCATGTACTTTTCACGGGAAAGATTTAAGCACCCTCAATTTTGGCTTCTCAGCACTCCTCCCCGGCGCTGCGGAACTCCCGTGGTCAAGGAACTTTTGGTGATTAGTCATGGGTAGTGTAGAGCAATAAACTTTTTGCTATTTTCATGCCCGAATGGCGTACAGGTGGGTACAAAGGATACCTTTTACGTAATGCATTTGTACCCTACCCTAACGTTTAAGAGCTCTCAAATGCATGACCCCTTGAAGATTTGCGCTTGTTGAAAGGTCAGCTAAAGGTAGACGTTTAAGTATTCTTTTCTATTTTTATTTGACTGAAAGTTTCTCATATGGAGCTTTTGTGCTGGCAGGAAAACGGAAAGCCAAAGAAATCGTGTGGTTCATGAGAGGGTCGAGAAAGGATGTAGTACACCGTGGGATGTTAGTTAACACCGCATATTTTTTCGCTGACTTTTTATGCTTTACGCTGGACACGTGACTCCTTGGTGGACACCCCAGCGCACACCGGATACGACGACGGACCCATCAGGACGATAGCGTAAAGTGATATCCGATATCCTTACCCCTTCCCTCTCATTCCCTCTCCCTCCCTCCCTCCCCGCCTCCTTCCTTCCCGTCTCCCTTCTGTACCTCACCCCTTCCTTCCTTCCCCCCAACCGTGAGGAGCGACCTTCCCACGACCTCTCCTCTTTCTGTTCCTTTTTTCTAAATCATTTCGTTATTCTGCTTCTTTGTTTGATGTCACTTTCATTTCCTAATTTCGTTCTCCATTAAAGTCTTAATTTTTTCTCGCTTTCTCTCTCTTATTTCCTCCTTTGTTCTCCCTCCTGCTCTTTCGTCCCTTTCTTGCCGTTTACAACTTCCTCTCCAGGATAAGGCACTGATCTCTCTCCCCTTTCCTTCCTTCCACGCTTTTCGCAATTTTGGTGTTAACTTTCTCTATTGCTCGCTTTAATCTCACTTTTCTCTCGCCTCCCTCTAACGTAACACACTTTCAGATTTTCCAAAAGTTTCTTCCCTTTTATGATATTCATACAAATTGAAGATGAATATATACTCGGTATAAGAGTAAAATCTCACTATAGCAATTTGTATTGGCTTAAAACTCATGAGAAAAAATAACCTTACCAGCATACCTTTAGCTTTAGTATATTCTTTCCTCGAGTATGATCTAAGGTCCTTTCATTCATATCTTAATTCAGTCTCATCTCACGATTTAAAATAATCATTAGGAGTAAGAGGCAATCATCGGTCATCAGCCATCAGTCACCAATGAGTCCTCCTCAGTCCTCAGTCAGTCGCGTTTCCCGTATTCCCCTGCTGCTGTCGCCCTCATCCGGACAGACCCTCGGCCGTGTGGGTGACGGGCCGCCTGACGGAAAAGGGAATGATGGGGTGTGCGGGCGTCGGCTGCATTTGGCTTTGTTTCTGTTTTGGTCTGGCTTTAGTTGCATGGGATGGGGATGGGGGGGGGGGGGGTCGGATGCTGGTGTACTTTCTTCTTTTCTTCCTCTCCTTCCTCTTCTTTTCCTTGCGTGGTCAGATTACGGATAATGGATTCTTGGAATTATATATATATATATGTATATATATACATACATATACATACATACATATATTTCTGTGTGTGTGTCCCGCGTTTTATGGATTTTTTTTTTTACATATTCGGAAGAAGATGGGTAACTGGACGGAGATATCAATAATATGATGGTGACAGCGGACGATTATCCGCAGGCAATTCATGCAATTGCAATCGAACGACCTCGTGCGGTTTTATGACATCTTTGCAACGTCGATTTTGAATTGTTGTGGCCTTGTTTCCCCTTAACGATGTCGGAGGTTACAAAACGTTCACGGGTCAGTAAGTAATTATATCTCGTTTTCGCGTCACGCAATAATGAAACGTTCGTGCGTAGAGAAAATCTCCCTTTTTGCTACAGGAGTATTTCTCGTTTAATTAATGTCGCGATAATGAGCCTTCTGGGGAGAGTCTCGTGCGTGACGAGTTTTTGCGAGAGGGAGCGAGATGGTCGAGTAGTCGGGGTATAGTGAAGTTGCAGATGACCAGTGCGATTTGGCATTTAAGGTCGTTTTTCATTTCGCCTTCGCACTTTCACCTGTCTTTCATTGCGATGTTGCAACCGTCGAGAACGACAGTCTTTTATTCTTACGTAATTGAAGAATTTATGATTTTTTTTTTATTTCAACTTCCTTTCACGATCTTTTCTTCGGTCTCTCACGTCTTCTTCCTTTGTTTTTTTTTCGTTTATTTTTTATGGATTATTCTTCCACGATTTCCTCTTCAGTCTGTCACGTCTTCTGCTTTGTCTGTCATTTCTATTTTTCTTAGTATTCACTTCTCAAGCGCCCTGCGATTATTCTTTGTCTTTTTCTTTCATTCCTTTTCTTTTCTCTTTTTCAATCTTCTATCCATCCATCATCATCATCATCATCATCATCATCATCATCATCATCATCATCATCATCATCATCATCATCATCACCATCATCATCATCATCATCATCATCATCATCATCATCATCATCACCATCATCATCATCATCATCATCATCATCACCATCACCATCACCATCATCATCACCATCATCATCATCATCATCACCATTATCATCATCATCATCATCATCATCATCACCATCATCATCATCACGCCCGCTTCCATATCATTAATCATTCCATGTTTACATTTACATCCGCTCAGCCCCCCCCCCCCCCCCCCCCCCCCGAAACAAACCGTGAGAAATTCTCTTGTTTTCTTTCTTTAGCATGGGGTTTATGAGTATTAGACGAAACGTATGGGACTTTCTTTGTCTCAGTCTGTCTGTCTCCCTCCCCCCTTTCTCTCTCTCTCTCTCTCTCTCTCTCTCTCTCTCTCTCTCTCTCTATATATATATATATATATATATATATATATATATATATATATATATATATATTCCTTATCGTGGGACTTAGGGAAAACGGAAGAGAGTGAATAAGAAGGAGGAAGGGAAAGGAATGGGTAACGAGTGAGTGTTACTGATTGTGGGAGACATGCCAGAACAGGGTGATTGTTAACCCCACAGTACATCTACTTACTCCGTGGCTAATGGGAAAACGCTTAATGGACGATTGTGCCGTTGCTAAGTATGGTGTCGAAACACGGGGAAGTAGTGCTGTGATATCGAAAGTTTATTTTATTCTCTAGCAAGGTGTGATTGGTTCGGGATTATACAGTGCAGATGCTAAGGGAACTGATTTTAGTTTATAGAGTGGCACATGAGGTTATTTAAAGAAATCACATGGATGCCGTTCGTGGACAAATCCTCGTGACCAATCGTTTGGTAGAACATCGCTGGGAATTGTTCAATCTCAGGCCTTCATCAGACAGTTTGATGGGAGACTGAAGACTATTTATAGGACGATGGATGAGTGGGAGGTGTGGGTGTGGGGACCGGAGAGAGAGAGGGGCGGGGGGTCGGGGGCTCTTCTGCTTTTGTGTTTGTGGATTATTTCTCGGGGGGGGGGGGGGTAATGCTATTGTTTAACGGTTGTGTTGTTGGTTACTTTCGTATGATTTTCAGGAAGTTTGTCGTATTCGAGGATTCGGTTATGGTGGCGTTTGGTCGTGTAATGGTCTGTCACGAGGATGTAACGACTGTGTTTATGCGTATCTCTGTCCTTAATTTTGGAAAAAGTAGGCCAGAGGCAAGGGCGCTTTCACTTCGCACCTCATTCGTTTTAAAAGTCTGCTCGTAATAGCTCTTGTGCTTCCGTTCTCAACTTGTCCCTGTCTTAACTTCCAGCCACCCCTATCCTCCCTTTCCCATCCCCTATTCCCCTCCTTCCTTCCCATCCCCCTTTCTCTCCCTCCCCACCCCCTCCCCCTCCTGCCCTGGAGGCGTTGCCAATTAGTCAAGTAGGCTGGAACGGAAGCGGGGGAGACTGCTGCTTCCGTCATCCCGCCCTGCTCCAGGATCGCTAGCCAGGTCCAGGACTTACATTACCAACCACTCCTCCCCTCCTCTGCCTCCCTCCCCTCCTCCGTCTCCCTCCCTTCCTCTTCCTCCCTCCCCTCCTCCGTCTTCCTCCCTTCCTCTGCCTCCCCCCCCCCCCCCCCTTCCTCTCTCTCCTTCCTCGATTGACCAAAGTCTGCCAGAAGTCCGTAAGGCGGGAGGAGGGAGGGTTGATGAGCAGGGACAGTAGATAATAATTATTTTGTACTCTTGTCCGAATTGTTGTAAAATATGTTGGTTTCGGGTAACTAACTTCTGAAAGTATTTGGCATCCAAGAATGTTTTAGGTAAAACGCTACGATTATCGTTCCACGAATCATATTTTTTTTATGAATCCATGAATCGTGGCATATTTTTTGTATGCGGAAAGTAGTGTATTTGGTATCCTTTTTTATTTTAGGTTTGTTTCGTCCCTCTCTCTCTCTCTCTCTCTCTCTCTCTCTCTCTCTCTCTCTCTCTCTCTCTCTCTCTCTCTCTCTCTCTCTCTCTCTCTCTCTCTCGATCTTGTCTCCCTCTCTTCCTCTTGTCCTCTTTAGCTTCTTCCCCCGTCTCGCCTTCCCTTTCCCCTCCCCTCCCCTCTCCCTTACACCAGGAAAATGACCGCGGGAAACAAAGGGAAGAGGATTCAAGCACCCCCTCCCCCGCTGTCCCTCCCCTTCTCCTCCTCACACTCGAACTCTTGCGCGGGATCTTACATGGCGCCCCCAGGGTGAGTCTCGTGGTGGGTACGTGGTATTATATGTGCGTGGTTAGTGTGCTGTACTCATTACTGGATTTTTTTTTTTTTATCCTTCCTCCCTCTCTCTCTCTCTCTCTCCCTCTCTCTCTCTCTCTCTCTCTCTCTCTCTCTCTCTCTCTCTCTCTCTCTCTCTCTCTCTCTCTCTCTCTCTCTCTCTCTCTCTCTCTCTCTCTCCGTATCTTCTCTCCTCCGTATCTTCTCTCCCTCTCCCTAGTTTCTCTCCAACTTTCACTCTCTCCCCCTCATCGCTCTCTCAGTGCATTTGTTTGTGTGCTCGTTTCCAAAAGTGCAAGTTTATGCATCAGTTGCCTTTGTTTCTTGACCAGCTTGAACATATATAGACAAAGGAAGAGAAAGAGGACGGGAGAAGGTGATCAGGTGAAGACCACGGTCCGACTTAGAGAATAAGATGGAGTGCAGGACCAGGTAGGGCTGATTATGGCAGGGGGTGTAAGCGGAGTCAACAAGGCCGCACGGGTCAGTGGGGGGGGGGGGGGATTACCGCAAGTTGCATCATCAACCGCACAACCTCCTCGCTGACCTTTGCTGCTGCAGGATACGAGGAGGGGCGGGGGGGGGGGGGAGTGTACATGCTAAGACGGTGTGCACGTGCTGACGGACAAACGTGCCCGTAGATGTATGCAAATGATATGCTGCTTAATTTTGTTCATCTCCGAAGTTTTTAATTTAGTGACTGCTTACACACACACACACACACACACACACACACACACACACACACACACACACACACACACACACACACAACCCTGATAAAAAAAAAAAAAAACGTCACATTCACACTCACAGGCAAATGAACCAACATCACGCGCGTGCTTGCGTCCGCGCGCTCACACTTAGGTCTTCCCGCTCGAGGCTGCTGAATGACTTCCCTCGCGACTCGACCTGCTTGGCGAGGGAAACGAGCGGCCAAGCAGCGCGAGGCGAGGCGTGTGGTGGCGACCGCAGCTCATTGACGCAGCTGTTGGAAAGAGCCGTATGTATGCATTGACATATTGCATACAGAGACCGTGCTGCAGCTGCTCTTCGCGGCCCGTTAGAATATGCCCGTTCCGCTCGGTGTATTTTTGTTGCTATTAGTATTTTTAGTGTAATCAAAACTGGGTCTGTTATTAGAATTTGGACAAGGATGATTCAGTTTGGACGCTTTTAATGAGTGAATAATTTGAAGATGAATAGTAAAGAGTATAATGCGATTATGGTTAAATGAATTATGGAAATGGGTGCATATTTTTGTATAATTACCGTAATAGCAATTTGTTAATGCAGTTACGTGTGTCAGTTGTCATATGTAGTATCAGCTGCTCGAGGGGAAAAAAACACAATGTTCTTGATTTCTTGCCTCGCCCAAGCGCCAGAATCACAATTATACTGAAATAAATTAAGGACAACAAGCCACGGAAGAATATTATTGATTGGAGGCAGACGTCACTACGCCCCCACTGATCACCCCCCACCCTCTCCCTACGCTCCACTTCGATCAGTAAATTATATAGGGCGCGTGTGTGCGTGCGTGCGTGCGTCCGTGTGTGTGTGCGTGTGTGTGTGTGTGTGTGTGTGTGTGTGTGTGTGTGTGTGTGTGTGTGTGTGTGTGTGTGTGTTTGTTTGTTTGTTTGTTTGTTTGTTTTATTTGATATTTGTTTCAGTTAAAGTTCCTGCTGACGTAATATTTGTTGGTATATTTAGAAACGTCAGGAAATGGAAATGGACCAGACATTCGATCCATAACATTACTGTAATGTTCCGTACATAACCGTTATAAGCCACATATCCTGCGAAAGACGACATAAAACACGGTGAATATCCGCTTCCTGTTTCAGTTAGGGAAAATTTAAGGCCTAGGCAGATTAAGTGGTCTTTTAGCTAGGCCTACAGCCGTGCCGCCTGCCACTTAAATGACTATATGATAGGTTAATAGCGTAGCTTTGTGTAATTACTAATGGGAAATGGGCGTGCGTTTGAAGCAGAGATGATGGAGACGAGGAATACGTGGAGGAGAGGGGGGGAGGGGGGTTGCCAGAACAAGGTAGTGGATAATGGCAGTAAAGAACAATGGAAATAATAAAGCGGAAAAAAAACAGAACTGGAAATTTGGAAAGGTGAATACTGTAATAATGATGAAATTAAGAACCCTAGGAAGACAGGAAGGGGAGGGGAGGAAGGTGGGGGGGGGGGATACGTATTATTATTACAGGTATCGTGAGTGTCCATTCGATAAATACACACGGGAGCCTCTCGCCCGAAGCAGGAGCCATCATTACGGTGTTTCGGCGTCACTCGTTACGGCCGCGTGACGCCCTGGGCTGGTCACTCCCGTCTCGTTACGGCCGATTCGTTCATACTCACGTGCCTCTTTGTTGTTGTTGTTGTTCGTATCTGGGTCAGTTGTCGGAGTTTGTTAGTGGTGGTTTCATGGGTTGTTTAACGAGGTTCGGACGGCAAGGTTATGGTCGTTATTTACAGGTCGTAAGCTAGTTTGTGCTTCCTTTAGCACCAGGAAGGTCGGTTCTTTTCCTTTATTTATCTTTTCTTCTTGCTCTTCTGTTCTCTTTTTTCACATTTCACTATAACAATGAAGACAGAATTGCGATGATTAAGATACTTTTAAGGAATGTTGTGCGCCTTATCGAGGGGAATGAGAAAATTATGCCTGTTGTTAAAGATGAGAGGAAGAAACAGTAACTGCGACAGGAAATCAGATGAAAGAGAAAGCAAGAAAAGAAGATAATGATGAAGAGAAAGAAGGAAAAAGGAAGAAATAGACGAAAAAGAGAAGAGGGGGAGTAGAAGGGACAAGCACCGAGTAAAGTAGCAGAAGGACCACCCACCTTCCTCCTAAATGCTAAAAATCGCTTACGGGATAGAAGACGAGTTCAGACCGATTAATTCCGGATACCACGAATGGGAAAAGATTATTACTACAAAGGGGATCAGATTTCATGACTTCCAAGCATGAGTTACTAATGAGTACCTTTAATTAGCACGTGCGCTCATTAATCCGCCAGCTGCAGGGCATGGGAAAGCCCGATTAAATGAAAATAATACTCGGACTTTCTCATTACTTGTTATTTATTTGTCAATGGAGCGCTAGCATGGACACGTTTAATTGTTTCGTGATGGGGGAGGGCGTGTGAAGTGTGGGGGCGAGGGTGGCCATTAGTACTGGTGAAGCAGCGGCCGGCATCGAAGCGTGTATTAATCATACACAGGGATAGACCGCGAGTTATGCGGTTCCTGATGTTAGGAGAAGGAGATTAGGCACGCGCACATCCACGCACGCACACACAAGCACACGCACACGTGGTGAGAGGGAGAGGGAGAGGGAGAGAGAGAGGGAGAGAGAGAGGGAGAGAGAGAGAGAGAGAGAGAGAGAGAGAGAGAGAGAGAGAGAGAGAGAGAGAGAGAGAGAGAGAGAGAGAAGAGAGAGAGAGAGAGAGAGAGAGAGAGAGAGAGAGAGAGAAAGAGAAGCTTGTACCTCTCGTCGCGCAGGAAAATCAATGTAGAGTCATCGTCACAAGGGCGTATGGACGTTACGGAAGACGGTGTATTACCTTGATTACCCAGGTACTGGTTGTACTCACGTGTATTTTTACAAGATGACTTTGTTCAGCGCTGACGACATTCGACGAGGGAAAAAAGCCGACATGCCGCTACCCAACCTCGGGGTAACGGCCTCGGCACCTCGGCCACCCCCCTTCCCCTCCCCACCCCCCACCCCTGTCCACTCCTCCACTTGCAACTGTGGGTTTTGGCTTTTTCTTCTTCTTTTTACGCTTACGTCACACACGAATGAGTGTTTTGATATTTTTGCTATTTCTGTGGATAATCATTCTCAGACTTTTTTTTTTTTTTTTTTTTTTTTTTTTTTTTTTTTCTTGCCTCGAGTCTTGTATTCCCAAAGGCTTTCCTGGAGATTGAGTTTTGTTGCGAGTGGACTCTTCGTCATCATTGCACGAAGGTCGATTTCTCTCCACCAGTACCTTCTTGCCATGTTTTGACAACGCCTAAGTGGTGCCTGCGGTTACTGTCGGGTTTCGAACGACTACTGCATTGCTTACATTAACCGATACTAATGAGGATTTGTTGTACGAGAAGTGGGGAAAACCGCCACTTCTGCGTGTGTTTGTGGGGCTGTGTGGGCAAGCGCTTGTCTGCGTGCGTGTGTAGGGAGAGGGAGGAAGGAGAAGGAAAAAAGAGGGAGATGGAGATGGAGGTAAAGGAGGAGAAGGAAGAGGGATAAGGGGGGGAGAGGTGGGAATCATACATGTCATTGGGAAAAGGGAATAATAAGCCAAGATATCGCGAAAACAAACCTTAATATCCAGATGCATCTTAATTGCAAATGCGACGGAGCTGTGCTAGCAAATGGGCGAGAAACTTGACCTCGTGGGCGTACTGGCAAGCTTGGAGTGGCCCTTCTAATGGTGGCGTGGGCGGCTTTGTGCCCAAGATGAGTCAGGGATTTCCGTCCACGGCCATCCTTCTCTGTCTGTCATAATTTTGAGATGACGACTCGAGAGAGATGGGGTTGGCTGCAGAAGGGGATGGTGTGTTATTTTACGGTATTATTGTCAGCTTTGTTATTGTCATTGACGCTGATGTTTATTACGTTTTTGCTTCTATATGATATTGTTTAAAGCCTCATATTTTTTGTTATTATTGTGACTGTAGTAGTTTTTTTTTGTGTTGCGGTGTAGGAAACGAGGCACTAGAAAGTTCAAGGCAGCGCTGAAAGTATCAATTACGTCGGTGTTTGTTTCTTTGTTCTATCTTGACATGGAAGGTTTGGTAGAAAACACATTAATATAAGGGGGATCGGGCAGCGCAGACCCTTACCGAGGAGCCACAGGAAATAACATCTGGCCGCGAGAGAGAATCCACCTACAGCCACCCAGTCTAGGTTTAGAGGGTCCTATGGCGCTCGTAAATGTAAGAAACGGTGATGTTAATTGCGCTGTCGACGCCGGTCTTACGGGTGTGTCTCCCTCTCTCTCTCTCTCTCTCTCTCTCTCTCTCTCTCTCTCTCTCTCTCTCTCTCTCTCTCTCTCTCTCTCTCTCTCTCTCTCTCTCTCTCTCTCTCTCTCTGTTCTAGTCACTCGTCTTCTCTTTCTGCACTTCATTCCATTGCACTTCCTTTTTCCTCCCTTCCTCCCTTCTTCCTTACCTGCTTACCTATCCATCTATCCATCTATCCATTCATTCCACCTTCTCTAAATCCCCCCTCCCTCTCCTCCCCATTCCCCGTCCCTCTCCCTCTACCTCGCCCTCTCCCTTCTCCTCTCCTCTCCTCTCCTCTCCTCTCCTCTCCTCTGCTCTCCTCTCCTTCACCCTCTCCCTCTCCCTCTCCCTCTCCCTCTCCCTCTCCCTCTCCCTCTCCCTCTCCCTCTCCCTCCTCCTCTCCGTCTCTCTCCCTCTCGCGACGAGGCAAAAGACCGGCTCCTCCTCCGCCTTGCCTCAGCGAAGACGGCGTGCGAAACGGAGCGTCGGCGGGTGTCTGGTAGCCGAGCGGTCGTGCGGTTGCCTGGTGGAAGGTATTGTTATGTAACTGAGGACCGATACGTCGAAGGTAAAAAGTCGAGGCGTAGAAGAGAACGACAATGATGGAAAGATTTTTGTTTGTAAGTCACTTAGTATCCGAGGGTGCAGTGATTACGGTAAGAAGATCGAGAGGTACGGTAGGCCTATACATTTCAAGCGGCCTATCAAATTTTTCTCATTGTCCCCATCCGTACGTACCCCCTCCTTAATGGTAATATGCAGTCTTTAGCGTGACTGCGATGACAGGCCATCAGTCTCACTAGAACAGTTTGAGGGGAACTGCAGCCCCCTTACCCCAACCTCTTACCCCCAACCCCCTTACCCCCACCCCCCTTACCCCCACCCCTACCCTTCCCCTGTGATTGATCACTGGTAGGTATCATAGATCTATCCTCTGTAGGCTCAGTTCCCGCCGTCAATAGGCTTACTCCGTCGTGTGTGTGCGCGCGTGTGTGTGTGTGTGTGTATGTGTGTGTGTGTGTGTGTGTGTGTGTGTGTGTGTGTGTGTGTGTGTGTGAGTGTGTGTGTGAGTGTGAGTGTGAGTGTGAGTGTGAGTGTGCGTGTGCGTGTGTTGCTGTGTTCGTGTGTTTCTGTGTTTCTGTCTGTGTGAATGTGAAAGGGGAAGAGAAACAGCAACAGATGGAGATAGAGATAATATTCAGAGAAACAAACCCCTCGTAGATATAGATAACAAGGGCAAAGCCAAGGGAAATCGCCTCGTGACAAGTAACCCCCCCCCTACCCCCACCCCCTGCCAACCCGTCACAACACCATACATTACCAAGCCAAGACAGGAAGTAGCGGCAGTGGCAATGGCAGGGTTGTTCTGCCATAATGCCATACAACCAGGAGGAAACTCGAGATATGGCGCACATGAGCAGGTGGACGGAATTGCTAGGTTGGGGAGGTTGCATTTTGATGTGATGTATCTTGTTTTTTTTTTTTTTTTCTCTCTCTCTCTCCCTTTCACCTCCTTTCTTCCCTTCTCTCTTTATCCTCCTCCATCCTTCCCTTCTCCATTCGTTCTCCTCTTCTTCTTCCTCCTCCTTCTTCTTCTTCTTCTTCTCCTCCTCCTCCTCCTCCTCCTCCTCCTCCTCCTCCTCCTCCTCCTCCTCTCCTCCTCCTCCTCCTCCTCCTCCTCCTCCTCCTCCTCCTCCTCCTCCTCCTCCTCCTCCTCCTCCTCCTCCTCCTCCCCCTCCTCTATTCTCCGTCTCTTTCTTCCTCTTCTGCGCAATCAGCACATTCGTTACCGTTCAACAATCAATCGTACGCCACCACTCCGGGTCGCGACTTCCCGCCAGCCCCTTCCTCTGCGCCTCCGTCGTCGCGATTGAATCTTCTCTTTTTACCGCGACCTTTGACCTCCGGGAAAAGTACATCCAGTCGTAAATCTTTCGTAACTGAAGCCGGTAAATAGTCTGAGGATAGGCACGGGGCTACTAGGCCTAGGGTGTTTCTGCCAGGGTCGGGAGGGCGGGTCGCTGTTGGGTGGGGGGAGGGGCGGAGAGGCGGTGTTCTGCTACCGTTGTTACCGTCCCATTAAGTGTGATTAAGCTACCTGTCATTGTATATTGTAATTTGCAGGCCCGCTTTTGACTTTCGGTAAGTGCCGTTGGTTCATGAAGAATGGCTTGTATGGTGTATGTATATTTTCTCGTGTCTTATTTTGTCTCTGACCTGCGTTATATATGGGTCGTCTGGAGAAATTGCTATTTTAGTTTTAGTTTTGTTCCGTTTCAGTTGTGGAGTATATGGTTTGAATTTGCATCGTAGTTTGTTCGAAAGTTGTAACTTGCATGAAGGAAAAGTAACGAACAGTTACGGAGGCGAATGTGAAGTGCAGTGCGTTGCTCTCACGTTTAAAACATCTGCGTATTTACTTTTGCGTTCCTCTGACACACATTTGACGTCATAGGCCGCCTCAGGTCATGCTTGTCACGCGCTACTGACGTCACAAGGGCATTCCTCGCTCCACTCGCCCCTCTCCTGATTGGTGCTTCAACGGAAGCAAACACGCCGTGACGTCACAGGGGGTAGAAATGGTCAGAGTTGACATGCGCGTCATGCAGGCAGCCAAGGATCTTGCATGGGGCTACGTGCCGGCACAGGGCGAAGAAAAACGCGTGCAGAATATTTCATGTTGCTTTTGTATTGACCGACCGTGCCGTTGCCTGAACTTTATCGAACGAGGATGATCCGGCGTTGTATTGGATATCAGAGGCGTAGATTTAGGTTTCATGAATGTTTACGAGGTCAAGCTGGAGGAAAGGAGAGGGAGAAAATGGGGGACCGTGGGGGCGGCCAAGACATATTCTCTCTCCTTTTCAGACATTTGCTGAGAAGGGTAAGGTAGGGGACAAAGGGGATGGGGAGGGGAAGGGGGCTCTTCAGATCACTTAACCCCACCCTCTCCCCCCTTGCCCCTTCCTCGTTCCATACGAAGACTTTGAAGGTTGCAAGTGGAGGGTGTTGAATTAGCATGCTCTGGTGTTGTTTATGTATAATGGCACGTATTTTGTGAGAGGCACGTGATGCATAAGCAACAAGGCCCAAAAATCAGCAAAGAGCCCAGGTGTTGCTTCCACCCTGCCAGTATTTTTGGCGGAGTATTTTTTTTTTTTTTTTTTTTTTATTCATAACGGGATGGGCTTATTGCTTAGTGCGGTTAGTAACGTATTGTTAAATGTTGGGATTATTGATGTGAACACCTGAAATGTCAAGGATATCATGAAAGTTAACAAGAATAAGAATAAAGATAATAACTGGAGAGAGAGAGAGAGAAGAGAGAGAGAGAGAGAGAGAGAGAGAGAGAGAGAGAGAGAGAGAGAGAGAGAGAGAGAGAGAGAGAGAGAGAGAGAGAGAGAGAGAGATGCATTTCATATGCCTCCCTTGCCTCCGCCTCCCCCTCGTTGTGTTGAGTCAGTGCAGTCTCCGGGGCAACAGGACTGGTAGCCAGGCCAGGGCAGGCCAGGGCGACCCAGACCGGTGCACGCGCCGGCGACAGCTTGCCGTAAAAGTCCAGGAGCGACTTAGACCTGTCCGCTGCCTGCCCACCCGGGCTCGGACAACACATGCGCCGCCAGACTCGGTGAATATGGAGAGTTTGCGACTGACGCCATCGGGTGGCCGAGGATGTCAGAGACTTACATATTCAGGCAGTTGTGTTTCTTCTCATTTTGTTGGTTTCGCTGTAGTTCAGAAGAGCTAAAGAAAAGACTGGTAAAAGTGAGAGGTACCATTAGCAAAGCGTGGGAGTGAGGGGGAAGATGATTTGTTCTCGCGGGAATGGCAGCGCCTTTGCTGTTTTGAGACCCGCCGTCGCTTTACTAAGAGACAACTCGACATTCGCTTTTCTTTTGTTTGTGTTTGCTAATTCGCCGAATGGTTCGCTAATCGTCTTATTCGTACAGACAGTGCTGTTGCGAAATGGTGTATTTGTGTGTAGCAATTTGGATTTTGAAAGGATCGGGGGAGAAAGGAATTGGAAAAAAGTAAGAAAAATCCTTAAATGGTACTACACATAAACATAAACAGCAGTCAGCCACCTTTACAAGGCAGTGACGACTCGAGAGGCAGGTTGACAACCTGTCGAGGACATGACATAGAGGGGACTCCTTGATTGTCATCAGGACACCTGCAGGCGAGAGAGGAAAGGGAAGGGAGGGGGTGAGGGAATGCTTTTGTTCCAGTGAACGAGCGACAGGTTCTATAATTGACGCTGAAAGGAGCCCTGTGTCTTCGTCTCACAAGAGAAAGCGAACGCGGAGGGTAGAGTTGTATTGTATCGGGTACTTGATGTCGCGCGCAGCTGGGCTTCGTATCATTATGTTTCTTTTCTACTGTGCTTGGGTCCTCTTCGTCCACTTAATTGTTTGGGAGAGAAGGAGAGGGAAAAGTCAGGGAGGAAAGGGGACAGACAAAACGAGAGAACTAAATGGCATAAGTAAAAAAAAAGAAAAGAAAAATGCTGAAATAAAGAAAAGGAATTGAAATAAAAGTATTGTAGTAGTAACGATACATATCTGCAGAATTTGTGTGTTCCATTAAAGCACATTCCTAGTGTTTTACAGTTTCTTTGCCCATTCCGGAAAGTGATTTCGTAGCGTAATGGGAATATGTGTGGCTGAGTCGACAGAATGGAGGTAGGGTTGGGAGAAAAAACGAAAGAAATATGAGAATGGAAAAGAGGAGGGAGGGAGGGAGGGAGGGAGCGTGGATGACGTAATCCTTAAACCAACGGAGATTTATTTTTACGCGTATGAGAACTCCACGTCTTCTGTGAATTAGTTATCCCCATATCCCAACGCTCGTACAAGTGTGTGTGTGTCTGTGTGTTCGCTGTCTCCCAATCCTTATCTCACCGTCACATTCATTGATGACAGTTGTAATTTTATATGATAACATCCCCCCCCCCCCCATTCAGTTGTATTAATATGTGATAACGAGGCCCTGCACCCCCGCCTCCTCTTTAACCCTCGCCGAAGGGTATGTGGAAAGGGAAAGAGGGAAGGGAACGTCAATGCGGCCTTTTGTATCACTGCTCATGATAAGGCACATGAGCCATACGGTCGAACCCTTTAATATCCGGTACTGCTGATACGTTATAAGGAGATAGAGACATTATCGCTGACTGCATTTCGCTTTTTAATTAAGTTTTTACTCCCGTCGCCGGACATGGGCGAGGGAGGACTGTCAAGCCGATACAGAATAATTACAGTGTCCACGCTAGCCTTGAATCGCGTTCGTGGGTCAAGCTGTTTTGAAATCCGATCGCGGGATCAAATGCTCTCGGGCCTCGGGACTGATTCAGCGAGGAGTTTTTGGTTGTTTGTTTGCCTGCGCTGCGCTCGGGGGGGAGGAGTGGGTATTGTGTTGCGTTTGTAGTGCAGTGTGGTCTGTGTGTAGTGTGTATGTGTGTGGTAGAGGGGGGGGGGGGGTGAGTGTGTATGTGTTAGTAGTGGAGAAAGGTGGGGTTGTGTGTGTGTGTGTGTGTGTGTGTGTGTGTGTGTGTGTGTGTGTGTGTGTGTGTGTGTGTGTGTGTGTGTGTGCGTGCGTGCGTGCGTTTGTGTGTGTGTGTGTGTGTGTGTGTGTGTGTGTGTGTATGTGTGTGTGTGCGCGTGCGTGTGCGTGCGCGTATGTGTATGTGAGTATGAGAGTACACAGAGAGAAAGAGAGGATGAGTGAGTGAGAGACTGTTTGTGAGAACCCACCCGCTCCTTTCCCCCCCCCCCCCCCCTCCTCATGCCTCCGTTGAGTGATGCTGCAGCCCCTTATGACTCATGCTTTATCAGCACCCGCTCTTGAGCCTCGTCTAAGCTGACCGCCACGTCTGTCTGTCTGCTTCTTTCTGCCTCCTGCTCTTCCTTTGTCATGCACGCTGACTTTCTCGAAGACGTGTAGGAAACAGATTCCTTCAGACCGTTATAATTGAGTAACTTATAAACCTTCTGCAATGAAAATTATATATATATATATAAATTAATCTGAAACAAGAGAGAGAGAGAGAGAGAGAGAGAGAGAGAGAGAGAGAGAGAGAGAGAGAGAGAGAGAGAGAGAGAGAGAGAGAGAGAGAGAGAGAGAGAGAGAGAGAAAGAGAGACAGAGAGAATATGAAGAACGAAGGTTAAGGGAGTCATATTAATAGTTCTCGCTGCCTCGGGTGCTGGCTGGGCCGGCCGCGGGGAACGTTACTGCTTCAACCCGTCTCCGTAACGGTTACTCCTTCACTTTTTAAAATCTTTACAGTCATTCATTGTTCATCGCACGATTTATTTTACAATATATATATCTCATTTTACGACATTTCTGAACATGTAACCTCGCTCTCAAATTTGATTGCGTAACTCATCGCCTGGGGAAAGGATGACGTAAGCAAAAGGAAGGAGCGTTTGAAATGAGTTTGAAAATTCGAACTGCCGGGAGAGCCGTCAGCAGGATGTGTTGTGATTATGTCCACGTGGGTTTAAATTGGAGTTTGTGGTGTTTTTCGGACTCTGGGGTTATTGTGGTTGGGTACGTCCGGAGAGGATTATAAAAAACGGGGAGTAAGTGAGAGAGAGAGAGAGAGAGAGAGAGAGAGAGAGAGAGAGAGAGAGAGAGAGAGAGAGAGAGAGAGAGAGAGAGAGAGAGAGAGAGGTAGAGGGGGGGGGGGGGGCAGAGAGAGAAAGAGAGACAGAGACAGAGACAGACAGGCAAAGGTAGAGATAGAGAAAGCGGAACAAAGAGAGAGTAAGGCAGGCGGAGGTACTAATATACCAAATTAGAAGCTGTCTGGCTCGTCATGAAGCGAAATAGTATTAACAAGTCTGCTGAAGTGTTAATGCAATTGCTTCAAGGAGCACGTGAGGGGTGTGTTTCAGGGGGTTAAGGGGGAGGGGGTGTATGGAGGTACTGTAGGTCAAAGATCGTGTAGCTAAGGTCGCCCTATTCCAGTGTCGTGTAACTAAAGAATAAATTAGGTAAGCGTCGAGAAAATGCTCTGCTGTAACTGGCTCGTATTATTGCACTTAGTGGGATTTCGTCCACAGAGGGAGACTGGGGACTTCGGCTGAGTTTATTTGTTTTTGTTTTCGAGAGTTCTACGCGAATGTTGCTTGGGATTCCGGATTTGAAATCGCATCAGGCATCTCAAGGTGTCTTGACGACAGGGCGTGATTGTTTATGTATTTTAGTTTTATTGCACGATTATACCGGTCGCTGGCAGATAAGGAAGGGAAGAAGGAGGGGGAGGAAGAGAAAGAGAAGGTAGAAGAAGGTGGAAAGGGGGATAGAAGAAGGGGGTGGAGCAAGAAAGGAAGAGCATCGTGGGTTCTCGTGTGCTCAAGCTCCTCGTTTTCTGTGAGTTGTTGAAAGAGTTCTTTTTGCTCTTTGTTTGGGTAGATTCGTAAATACAAGTTCTTTACTGGCGGCGCCCAGTGCCGTCGTCCTGAGTGAGATAAAAAGGGTTCTTTGCCTCTCTAATTGCTCATTTGCTTCATAGCAATTGCGAAAGACTCTCGTGGGTGTATGTGTTGGTGTATATGGTTGAGCATGAGTATGACTTAGAGTTTTATTGTTCAAATTGTTCTTAAAAAATGTGTAACAGTGTTTATAAATATATATTTTTTCTTCTCGGCTAATCCGCATATTTTCTTTCCCCAGGTGAGCGTGTGATTCATACCCTTGCAAATTTCAACTGGTACGCGTAAGTAAACCGGAGTTGTGTTGACCTTTTAATCGTCAGTTTAGGGAGATCAGTTTATGGGCACAAAAACAACTTACGATGTACCCAGGGGGAGTGTTCGTGCAAATCAGAGAATGCAATGCTCCCGAGAAGAAGCAGGTTCAGTGAAATCGGCCAGGAGTCGGTGATAATAACAGTTCAGAGAAACAAAGCTTTTTGCATCGGATGTAGGTAATGAAGGAGTCACAAAGGCTTTTGGATTTGGACAGCACGTTCGGCTAACTCTCTCTTTTACGCGGGATAATTGTGGGAAAGTAGGGGAAGGTGGCAGAATTTGATATTGCAGTCACGTAGGAGTGGTTTTACATACAACGCGACAACATTGATGACAGAAAAAAGAATTGGCTATCTAGACTTCAAAATAAAACATCTTCACTTAAAAGGGATATCTTCGTTGCTTGCGATTTCACTATTGCAATCTTAATTACTTAAAGTAATTACAGTGGCAATTCTTTAGTTTTTGTAGGGAGAACGCGTGGTGAGACAAATCATCAAAGGGGATTGCGTCAGGCAGGCAGTGAAGTGGTCGTTTGAGGTCTTGTTGACACACAGCTTGACTTGTAACGCCCGCTGTTTTTATCCTCGTGTCTTCTCTCCCGTTCTTCCCCCTCTCTATAGTTTAACTTCTCCCTCTCGTTGATGCTGCTGTTGCTTGTTCTTACTCTCCTTACTCTCCTTTTATGGGAGATCATTATGCGGATTGTAGAGTGCTGTCAGGTAGCGTGAAGTGGCTAAGCGCGGATTAGCACAGTTCTAGTTCGGGAAAGTTATCATCGTGTCTCTATCTACTTTCCTTTTATCGGGAGCGTCATGGCCGTTAACGAGCGTTAATGAGGTAGGTGTCTCTTGAGAAGGGGGGGGGGGTAGAGGTGATGCGGGCGTGTCACCGTGTCCGTTCCCCTTGACCACTCCGAGTACCTCCCTTTCCCCTCCCCTCTTCCCTCATTTCTCTCCCCCACCCTCTTCCTCTGCCTCGCCCTCTCCTCGCCCTCCCTCTTCCTCTTCCACTCCCCGTAGTCCCCTCTCCCCCGTCCTCCAGTCCCCTGCCCCTAACTCGCCCCAGGGTACTGTTGGTAATGCGTCTACTTCCTTCTTTCGTTTTTGATGTGCCCCTCCGAAGCGCGCTGACGAATCGTGAAGACCCGTGTGACCCTATTATATCAACTTTCTAGCAACGTTTACAATAGAAGATGGAAAGAATGAGAGAGAGAAAAAAAATTCTGCCTGTTTTTCCTCTCGGCGCCTTGCCCATGCTTCCTCCTCCCTCCCCCCTTCCTCCGCCTTATTCTCCACCTACACACACTCCCCGCGACCCCCACCCCCCGCCAACGCTTTCAGACTCGGCCACAGGAAGTCGGCACCCCGGGCGATGTGACCTGCGGGGAGGTGTTGTCACTGATTTCCGAAGGGGCGACGCGGTGTGCGGAGGGACGTTGTGATACTGCACCTGTTTTGCCTTCTGGAACAGCGATCTTTTCGGAATTCAGACTCGAGGAATATTTTGGGGTCATGTCAGAAGTCTTGAAGTTGATTAGTGGTAGGAATTATTCAGCGGAACTGAAGGGTATGGTGAATGTCGCTGTGACCTGGAATTAGCACCTGAGGTCCATCCCTTCCTTCCTTACCCTTCTTCCCTTCTACTTCCCCACCACTCACGCCCCTCCGCCCACCCGCCCGGCCAACCGGACGACCTTGGTCAGGGGATGAAGCAATGCGAAGCAAAGTTTCCCTGTTGATGTCCCGTGTGTCGCTTATATTACACCTTCCATTTTCTCCCTCATCTCTTCTCCTCTTGCTTCTTATTACCATTAATTTTTATATCATTATAATGAATATTATTATTGCCCCATTCCTCCTACACACCAATCCTTCTCACCCTCCTCCTACCTCCATCCTCGTCCCCGTCCTCCTACCCCCTCCCCTCCTCCGCATCTGTCTCCGCCCCCTCCCTTGCAGCCAGCCATCCATGACCGCTGGACCGAGCAAGCAATCATCCGCCGTGCTCTTTTAGTCCCTGTCTTTCTTATCATATCTCCTCTCCTTATTCACAAAGCCTGTGAATATATAGTTTATGTGTTATCGTGCATGGTCTCGTGTGTTCACGGCGAGATAGAGAAGGTCAGATATAAGGAAAGATTGATTATTTTTCTCTGCTTCCTCCTCGACCGCCTCTTGCTGCTTGCCGTTAATCCGTTGCCTGTTTGGTGTTCTGTTGTGTTTCGCTGCATTTCATGTATCATTTACCGCTGTTTTCTTTCGCCAGTACTCTCTATCAACGCTTCCTTTGTGTCTCTCCTTGGTGATGGTGGACGTTGCAACAGGAGAGAGTAATGTTCAATCCCCGCCCGTGTTTTGCGTGGGCGTGTGTCAGCCGAGGCGCCGGGACAAGTTTTTTTCCCTCCCCGCTGGTCGTGGCGGCGAGCAGGACGTGGCGGCTCCGTCCTGAGTGGGGAGGGGGAAGAAGGAGAGACTGAAAGAAAAGGAGAGAGAAGAGGGAAGGGAGAAAGGGAGGGAAGAAGGGGAAGGAAGAGAAGAAGGGAGGGAGAGTAATGTTTAGGATGGGAATATATATTTAGATTTGGGGACGCGGGAATGCATATGGAGGGAAGCGCAAGAGCAAGAGAAGATGAATAGAAACAAGATGAATAACTAATAAGAATAGGAAGAGGAAGAAGGAAAGATGGAGAAGGCGAGCAAGAGGAAAAGGAAGTGGAGGAAGAAGGTTAGAGAGGAGGCCAGTCAAACCCTTTGATAATCTGTAAATAATGATAAGGCAAAGGCGCGAGAATATCTGATTTCAAGCCATCCCGAACGCAGATTACACGCTGGCGACCGATCTCGGCGGGCACCACCACCACCACCACCACCACCACCACCACCACCACCACCACCACCACCATCACCATCACCATCACCATCACCATCACCATC
>NC_061847.1:9888767-9891267 GCF_019202785.1 Penaeus chinensis | reverse complement strand
TGGTGGCGTTGGTGGAGCTTTAACTCTACCAAGGTCAAGAGGGAGGGCGGGGTGGGTGCGCATGGGTGTAGGATTAAGCAGCGGGAGGGGAAGGCTAGTTTTGTGGCGTCGGGTGGGGAGAGGAGGGCGGGGGTAGGGAGGGCGGGGTCAGAGGCATGGGTAGGGCAGGGACAAGGGCTGGGGTGGCTCCCAGAAAATCCTTGTCTCCTGCAGGACACTATCACTATCATCGTCAGTAAGTACTGCCTGTGCGGCCAGAAATAAAGGCGCCGCAGTGACGTAAAGTGAAGGTTTCATTGAAAAAAAATATACATAAAAAAGGTTGCAAAGCGAGGCAAAGAGTACATCTCTCCCCCCACCACTGCATCCCCTTCGTGATGTCATCCATGGGTTAGGGGAGAAGGGAGGGGAAGGGTCACGTGGCCAGTAGCGTGTTTGTCGTTTCAGTTGCTGGTACTGTTGGCGCCACGTGTTTCCCTTAACTGCAGGTACTAGTCATGCAGTTCGTTAGGCGAGGAGTCCCTGCACGAGAAATTGTCCTTGATCTGTTATAATGTCTCCCTCTGCACTGCACTTGTCTTGCAGTGTCACCTGCATTACCTGCCCAGCCTAACCAGCGCGGTGGAGGATAATGTAGGGGAGAACGCTACCACAAGCGTCTGGTGTTGCTGAGATGGAAGCGCTAGTGGTGGAGTTGACCGATAACGGCTGGTGTGCCTCGTAATCTTGGTCAGGGAGGAGGGGGTGACGAGGGGATGGCAGGGTCAAAAGGTGCAGTGCCATGTAGGAAGTAGCGTGAGGCAGGCCGTGTGTGGCACTGAGTCACAACGTGATATTAATGCGGGCTGGCCAAGGTCACTGACCCAATTGTTGTATTGCCACTGCAGACAACTCTTTCGCTCCCCTCCTCCTCCTCCTCCCCGCCCCCTTCCTTCTGCACCCTGACAACCCTCTCCCCTCACTTTATCCCCTCACCCCGCCTGTACCCAGACAGCCGCCTCCCTCTACCCCTCCTCCCCTCCCTTCCTTCCCAACCGACGCCAGGCGAGGTGGGCGCGGCTGCCTGTTTTACTTCCTTATCCTGCAAAAGCACTCCAACCCAGAGGGCGCCGATAAATTACCTTTTACATAATAGTATTTCGAAGATAGGACATATCCGGCTTGTCCCTTTTTCTCCTCTTAATTCTCCGCCTCATTTTATTAATTTCTTCACTGATCGGATCTCGTTTCGTTCCTACCCTTGGTCTTGTTGATTTTCCCCTTGTGTGTGGGTGTCCATTGGCAGCGCGGAGGGTCAAGTGGCACCCGCGCCTAGCCAAGCGAAGCTGGGCTAGGGTTGTGCCTGACGCCATGCTGGGTGACGTAGCCAGTAACAACCGTATCCAAGGTCAGAAAACATTGATCCGCGTGTATTTAGAGGGCAGAGATCATCCGCCGGCACCAGGGTTATGCAAGCTTATGTTTTACTGGTAGATAACTACTGCCGGAGGGTCAGTTCTTGTGCGGGACAAGCCAGTTTTGACGGTCGAGTTTCTTTGGTTCTTGTTCACTTGTCATTGTTTGCAGTCAGTCGTTGCTCAGGGACAGTTGTTAGAGCCATTGTTTTTTTTTTTTTTATTGTCATTGATGTGATTGCTGTGGCAAGTGAAATAGTTTACCGTCATCAGTTTGTTGCTCTGTCCTTTGGCCTTTTTTCACTCGTCTTTGTGTTGGTAGCTGCATCGCCGTCAAGGATCATTTCTTGTTCGTTAATGTCGCAAGGTAACTTGTTTGTAATGGGGGGACGTCACCCAGGGTCAGCCGGTGCCCCGTGGCGCTG
This sequence comes from Penaeus chinensis, assembly GCF_019202785.1. NCBI lineage: Eukaryota > Metazoa > Arthropoda > Malacostraca > Decapoda > Penaeidae > Penaeus > Penaeus chinensis. Next base: position 9,889,448 of record NC_061847.1, on the reverse strand, counting down.
GGTACCGCTTGTCCAGTGAGTACTTTCAAGGGTCGTGGGAGGGGGCAGAGCACGAGAAGGAGGCGGGGGTGCTACCTTTGGGAGTGCATTGGTCCCCCAGGCATAACGCAGAGGGACGCGGATGCTGGGGGCTATATTTGCAACTGTGCACACACCCAGGCAACACTACCCCGCCCACCCCTCCCACCCTCTATCTCTTCAAGTCTTTGTCCTCCCTCCCACCGAATCTCTCTCCCTCCCTCCCTCCCTCTCCTTCCCCTCTCTCCCTCTCCTTCCCTTCTCTCCCCTTACCCTGTCTCCTACCCCCCCTCCTCCCGCACCACCAACCAGCTGCGTCAACACCCACTCTCAAGGCGAGACGAAGCGCCAGTAGTCGTTTTTGTAGCTGGCCATCTGCTTCGAGTGCGAATATCGGAGCTTCACGTCACGACCGGGGGCTTTAACACGTCGTACATCCGCGAGCACCTCGTATGCACACGGACACGCCTTGGACACGCCTGTTTCGGAGACCTGCGTTGGGCGTGGCGCTCGATTAAAGGCCCGGTGGCACTGTGCTCCTCACCCTCCTCCATTATGCACTTTTCATTAGATAAAATAATTCGTCCCTCCTATAACTGTCTAAAAAATGCATTTATTTCTGCGGGTACCCTGCCTGTCTGTTACGCCATCTGTCTTACTTTT
>NC_061847.1:9871267-9881267 GCF_019202785.1 Penaeus chinensis | reverse complement strand
ACACTTTTTATTTTTTGCGGATAATCTAATATTTTTCCTGAGAAGAGAGAGAGAGATCAATAAAGTATAAAAGTGAAAATCTAAACCTGCTTTCTCGTTTTGTATTGTCAACTAAACGCCAGTGTTTGTCCTTACGATTAAGGTCAAGATTCAGGACGCGGTTTGAATGGTCGTTCCCACGTAAGGGTTATCGCTGGATTCTATTTTTGTGTGCCTTTTTTGTCCTAGTCGCTGGATAACACTTACACAGACAAATGTTTTGATAAGCGTTCGATAACACCCATTGTAAACGCGACGCTTTCACACAGGGTCCATACGCGACGGTTTTGGAAACTGGGGATGTAGGTTACGATGATGCTGTCGGTGATGGAGGGAGAGGCAGAGGTGATAGAAAGCGAGAAAGGGAAGTGAGAAGAGAAGAGAAAGAGGGTGAAGCATATACAGACAAAAAAGACTAAAACAAAAATAATGAGGTTGTATGCACAGAAGAGGCCAAGGTCGAGGCAGTCCTGATGACCACACCTGACGAGACTTATGCATGTTGTTACCGCGAAGTGACAGCTGCAACTTTTTTCTCAATTTTTTTTTTTTACATGGTGAAGGCATCGCAGCAGAGGAGCTTGGATAAGGCGGCTATTCCAACGAGAAAACAGACACACACACACTCACACACACACACACACACACACACACACACACACACACACACACACACACACACACACACACACACACACACACACACACACACACACACATTTTTAAAACTTTCTTCATATCGCAGAAAGGCTGATGCAGATCCCTGTAAATGCCAGATTTATTATTTATTCTATAAATCCGTATATTCGTTCAGTCCCACGTTGCCAGACGGTTGTAAGTCAGTTGTAATTCTAAAAGCTTTAATTACATCTCAGAAATCCCTTGGCGTGTGGGGAGCGGCACGCGCATCACCCCCCCCCCCCCCCACACGTCACCTCAACTCCAGCTCCAAATCTCTCTCTCTCTCTCTCTCTCTCTCTCTCTCTCTCTCTCTCTCTCTCTCTCTCTCTCTCTCTCTCTCTCTCTCTCTCTCTCTCTCACTCTTTCTCTCTCTCACTCTCTCACCCCCCACCTCCCTACTCTTATCCTAACTCCAGCTCTACCTCCTCTTCCTCCCTTCCCACCCCTACCTCCCCACTCTCACCCCAAATCCAGTTTCAACGCCCCTTTCTCCCTCTCATCCCCAGCCGCCACCCTCGCCCCCAGCCCCATGCACGTGGCAGGTGTGGAGCACGTGTAATGATCTGGATTACGGGTACGGAAAGGACACGTGTTATGGGTCCGGTGTGGGGGGGGGGGGTGCAGGTACGAGGGTTGAAGGGGGAAGGGGGGAAGGGGCGAAGGGGCGCGACAACCCCCCCGGCTTTTCCCTACGCCCGCTGCATCGGATTACACGCCACTGATCTGCAACAAACATATTCAAAATTGCGGTGGGATCCCTGTTCGACGGAGATGATGACAGGATGCCGGGAGGCTGGGAAGAACCTGAGATGATGAGAGGGGGCGAAGATGCAGAGATGCTTTACGTATAATTTGGGTTCATTCCTGTGGTTGTCCATGTGCCTGTATGTGTGTGTGTGGGAGTGCGGGGAACAGACGGAAGACAGGCAAACATATAGGAAAGGGTTGGGGATGAGTGTCTCTGTTTTGTGTGTGTGTGTGTGTGCGTGTGTCTGTGTGTTTGACTTTCCGTCAATTTAAACCCGCCAGCGAATGAACCAATAAAGGGATGACTAATCACGCAACCCCCTAACCTACCCACCCATCTCCTTGCCCCCCCCCCCCTACCCCAAGTCCACCTCCCCATCGCCTCATCTTCCCTTCACCCTCTTCAGGTACGGTCGAACGGCGCAAGTGAGAAAAGGTATAATTGAATGAATCCCCGTCATTAATTGCTACCTGGGGCGAGGTTGATTAGCATTCCAGCCTTAATTGATTTCGATTCTGACGTGCGTTGATGCGTCGCTGCTGCTTGGCCCGTAATTACCGGCTTGGGGGACGTGTATGTCTTTGCGTTCCCGTTGCAAAGAAGATACTTTCCTCCCCTCTTTCATTTCTCTTTTCTCCCTCTTTCCTCACCCTTTTCTCTCGCCCTTTTTTCCTCTTTCTTCCCCCATCCTCCCCACTTTCTTCTTCCTTCCTCCCTGTTTTCCTCCCCATCTCTCTCTCCACTTTCTCCCCTCTTCCTCCTTCCTCCCTTCTTTCTTCCCCATCTCTGCCTATCTCTCCCGTCTTCCTCCTTCCTCCAGGTTGATCTTGCAACAAGAGAGGGCTTTCAGCGACTCTTTCTTGAATAGTGTTTTGGTGTGAGGGCGTTATCGTGTCCTTTTTGCTCGTTAAACGTGGAGCGCGAGGGATGGTGTCCCAATGAGGCGGGCGGGAGATGACGTTTACGATTTTGTCATTAGAGACTTCATTAACCCGATGATGATGGATCGTTTTTATGTGTTTTGTTGTGTTGATTTTTTTTTTTTCTCTCTCTCTCTCGTCTACAGTTTGTTTCTAGTTTTTCCCTTTTTCTGTTCCATCCACGCCGTATTCTTTTTTCTTATTTCTTTATTCTCTGTTTTCTGTCTGGGAAACTGTATATAGATCTCAGATGTCCTTTTAATTTTACTTAATTTTTACTTTTTTTTTTGTTTTGTTTTTATCTAACTCTTCTTTCCTCCATCTTTTCAATCTCCATCCTTCCCCTTTGCCTTCCCCGCTCTCCCTCCATTCTTTCTTCTTCCCCTCAGCTTCCCTGCCTCCCCTTCCTGCCATGGTCCCTTTCCCACCCATGAAAAAACGACACAAGTTAGCTCAAAGTTAAAGCCCTCGCGAGTGTGTGACTCCAAATTTAATGCCAAACCCAAATTGTTTACGTAACACGGGAAATTTGTTTTTACTAACTTCCTTTTTTCTCTTTCTTTGACAGGTACGTGTTGATGCTGTAGCGTAGCGTGTGAGTTGTGTGCTTCAGGCCTAAGTGTGAGTAGTTGCCGCTGTATTTGTCTCGTATTTTCACTTCAATTCGCTCGCAGTCTGTTAAGGGTTTTGAGGGAAGGCCACTTAGCCGTGTTCAAAATCGTTCTCAAAGGGCGTATGGCATGTTACTTTCTAGATTCGTCCTCCCAGCAATGTTTGACATTTCGTTGAGGAATGGGCGTTCACGGAGCTCGAGAGGGACCGGAGTGGGCGTGGGTAGGGGTACCCAGGCGGAACCTCGGCCTAGGGTGAGGAAGGGCGTGCCAACATGCAGACGCACGGCGGTATGCTAGTTAACATTCGTCCCATATTCCGGGGTGTGACGGGATGCCAGCCCGACGGACTGACTTACTCTTTATGGCGCGGGGAATAGGTAAATGAAGGCTGGGCTGAGGGAGGGGGTGGGGAGTGGCGAGGAGAAAAGGGGAGAAGCATGACATTTTCTGCCTATTTCGATGTCTGATTTTTCTCTGCTCTACTCTACTTTACCCTTTCTCTCTCTCTCTCTCTCTCTCTCTCTCTCTCTCTCTCTCTCTCTCTCTCTCTCTCTCTCTCTCTCTCTCTCTCTCTCTCTCTCTCTCTCTTTCTCTCTTTCTCTCTTTCTCTCTTCTCTCTCTCTCTCTCTCTCTCTCTCTCTCTCTCTCTCTCTCTCTCTCTCTCTCTCTCTCTCTCTCTCTCTCTCTCTCTCTCTCTCTCTCTTTCTCTCTGTTTCCCTCTCTCTGTTTCCGTCTCTCTCCCTATATTTTCTTTTCTCTCTCAATTTGTTTTTATCTCTCTCTCTGTGTTTCTCTCTCTCTTTGTTTCTCTCTCTCTCTGTCTCTCTCTCTCTGTGTTTCTCTCTCTCTTTGTTTCTCTCTCTCTCTGTCTCTCTCTCTCTCTCTCTGCTCTCTCTATTTGTTTTTATCTCTCTCTCTGTGTTTCTCTCTCTCTTTGTTTCTCTCTCTCTCTCTCTCTCTCTCTCTCTCTCTCTCTCTCTCTCTCTCTCTCTCTCTCTCTCTCTCTCTCTCTCTCTCTCTCTCTCTCTCTCTCTCTCTCTCTCTCTCTGGCTCTCTCTCTGGCTCTCTTTCTGTCTCTCTATCTCTCTCTCTGTTTCTCTCTCTCTGTCTCTCTATCTCTCTCTCTGTTTCTCTCTCTCTCTCTCTCTCTCTCTCTCTCTCTCTCTCTCTCTCTCTCTCTCTTCTCTCTCTCTCTCTCTCTCTCTCTCTCTCTCTCTCTCTCTCTCTCTCTCTCTCTCTCTCTCTCTCTCTCTCTCTCTCTCTCTCTCTCTCTCTGTGTCTCTCTGTGTCTCTCTCTCTCTGGCTCTCTCTCTGTCTCTCTATCTCTCTCTCTGTTTCTCTCTCTCTGTCTCTCTCTCTCTCTCTCTCTCTCTCTCTCTCTCTCTCTGTCTCTCTCTCTCTCTCTCTCTGTTCTCTCTCTCTCTCTCTCTCTGTTTCTCTCTCTCTCTCTCTCTGTTTCTCTCTCTCTCTCTCTCTCTCTCCCTCTCTCTCTCTCTCTCTCTCTCTCTCTCTCTCTCTCTCTCTCTCTCTCTCTCTCTCTCCTCTCTCTCCTCTCTCTCTCTCTCTCTCTCTCTCTCTCTCTCTCTCTCTCTCTCTCTCTCTCTCTCTCTCTCTCTCTCTCTCTCTCTCTCTCTCTCTCTGAGTCATTGACTGATTGACTCACAATCTCATTTACGCACGCACGCATGTATTCACGCATTCCCTCACTCACTCACTCTCATTCATTAATTAATTCACTTATGCACACATCTACTCTTTCACACATTCATTCTCCCACTCACTCATTCAGTAGGTCACCTACCATCTTACCTGCTCATTCACTCATTCACTCAGTCATACACATTTACTCACACACCCACCCTCCAACTCACTCACACACTCATTCAGGCTTACCCACGCACCTGGTGCCCCAATAGTGAGCGAGGACTTGGCACCATTGCCCTCATTGCCACTACCTTGGCTGTCCTTGCAGCTCTTTGTGAGAGAGGAGATTTAGTGTAATTTTGACCAGGAAGCGAAGTGTGCGTCTACCTTAGTGTCTCATGGCTGCTTCAGGCACAGTGCCTTGGGTGTGCCGCGTACCGTGCCAAGCCTTTGCAGACAGTCTCGTGATGTATGGCATCCTGGCGTTTCTCTTCGTCTTTTTACTATTGATGTCAAGGGTGAGTGTCCCTCCCTAGTTTGCCGTCTTACCTGTATTGCGGTGAATATATTTGCGAGCGCTGCTTTGTGTAGAAACGACGCAGGGAGTGCCTCTGCTACAGCAAAGGAAAACTCGAGAGTAAATCCTCCAAGGGGATTACATACGTCTAAAGTGCTTGTTAACCTATGAATTATATAGCCGTTGGATGCGGGTGCTTGGCGGGTACTGACATCAGGGCACGTGATGTGATTTGGTGCAGGGGTAGGGAGGGTGGAGCAGGAGGGAGGGGCGCGTCTTAACCTTGCCTCTATAGCGTCGGATGGAATAGGGCTAAATATACGGAGGGAACTTGGAAATCTGACAAGAAGGGAAAGGGTAAAAAAAAAAAAATAGGTAAATAAATTGAGGTACTTAGATTCGTTTCACCGCGTTTAGACCCTCGAACTAGGAATCATTCGCCGTGTGCTTAAAACCTTTTTTCCTGTAGAGAACTTGTGTGGACCGATTAGTTTTAGAGACGGCGAGGCGCGGCGGGCGGGTGGATGGCTGCTGCCGGGTCGTGGCGCTGGTCAGTGGCCGCGCGGAGGACAGAATCGGACGTGAGAATGAGTCGACGGGGATCGTGGCGCGAACCTGTCAAAACGGGAGCTTTTAAGCTTTTTTAACTGCGGAAACGACTAGTTAGAGCTGTTTAACTTCGAGGAGTTACGAGGGTGAGGGTCACCGTGGCACTGTCGAGTAAAGGGAGGCGCGTTGGCGCGGTGCCATGTTGATATCTGGCCGTGCCAAAGTCTCACGTCAGCGTAGAGTATTTACACTCGCTGACGCCATCTTTGTGTCTTGGACGCCCCCCCTTCTTCCCTTCATCCTGATCCTTCCGTTCACTCCCCCCCCCCCCCCTATCCACACTGTCTACAGGACCGAAGGTGAATGTCCTGAAAATGGCTTCGTGTAGTAGACAATCCCACTGTTGATTAGTTTGCAATGGCTGAAGAGATTGCAGTAGTTATTGTGGCGTTTGAAATTGCTTGCCTGCGCTTCGTGTCTATAGTTCGAAAGAGATTCGGGGAAAATTGCTACTCCACCCACCACTTTATCACGCTTTATCTCGTCTCCTCTTTGATAGTGGCGCCGCTGTTCGCTATCTCATCGTCTGGACACCGTCGCATATGCTGTAATTCTATATCTTCCTTCTCTCACTTCTCTCTTTTCTCTTCTTTCCTTTCTCCTCTATCTCTCTCTTGTCCTATCTTTATCGTCTTTAATTTCTTTTCTTTCGTCTCGCTATTATCCCTTCTCTTCTTTTATCTCCCTCTTTTTTACCCACGCGAACTGACCTTGGTCCCACGCACATAATCGAGACCTTGCGTGAGGTGCGGCATAGCATACGCACAGAGCTTGTTTGTGGCAGAGACCGTGATTGCCGTGGGCTATGATGCTGACGGAGAGCCTGACTACGGCACTCTTCTGTCTCTTCCTTGCGGGGAGGAGGGGAGGAAGAGGGAGGGGGGGAGGACGGGTCGAGAGTCTTCGAGGGCGCTGGCGTTGCAGAGGTAGAGAGGGTGCCGCATCTTCTCGTGCAGCCGCATGGAAGAAGGGGGAGGGGGAAAGTCTACACACGCAACCCCATTGAGGTGTCCGGCGCGGGGAGACCAAGGTGGCTGGTGTTTTGCGAAGCAGGTTGCGGGGTATAGGAGGGAGGGGTGGGGTGGGGGGGTGTAGCAGAAGGGGAAAGGGGGGGGGGAGGGGGAGGAATAGAGAAGGAGAGATTGTGGATAAAATCAACCGTTGTCTTTTGTCGCGAAAGGGTGCGTTATTAAGTGAAAGTGCTACTCCCTCCGAATGGGCGATGAATTTGAGGGGGGAGGGAAGGAGGGGAGAGGAGAGAGGAAATATTAGAAAGTAGAGAATAGAGAGAGATGGAGAGGGGAGAGAGTAGAGAGAGGGAGGGAGGGAGGGAGGAAGGAGGAGGGAGGAAGGAGGAGAGAGGAGGGAGAAGAGGGGAGGGAGAAGAGGGGAGGAGGATAGAAGAAGAAGAAGAAGAAGAAGAAGAAGAAGAAGAAGAAGAAGAAGAAGAAGAAGAAGAAGAAGAAGAAGAAGAAGAAGAAGAAGAAGAAGAAGAAGCAGAAGCAGAAGAAGAAATTGAGGAAAGGAGGGAGGAGAAGGATAAGAAATAGAAGGAAGGAAGGGGAGGAAGGGGTGCACATTCTCAGGCGATAGAGAATGGACCAACTGAAAATAATGTTGACCATAACGCCCTCTGGCCGTGACCGTCTCCTCCCCTCTCCTCCACCCTCTCCCCTGCCTGACCTCTCCCTCGGATCCCCCCCCCCCTTTCCAGCCACCAATTAAGGGGAACATTATCCCTTTCCTTTCTTTTAGTAAGGGAGAGAGAGTGTGGTGAGTGGGAGACAACATATGGGAAAGAAAATGTATGTGACTGAAAAAGAAGGGGAGGGGGAGAGAGAGAGAGAGAGAGAGAGAGAGAGAGAGAGAGAGAGAGAGAGAGAGAGAGAGAGAGAGAGAGAGAGAGAGAGAGAGAGAGAGAGAGAGAGAGAGAGAGAGAGAGAGAGAGAGAGAGAGAGAGAGAGAGAGAGAGAGAGAGAGAGAGAGAGAGAGAGAGAGAGAGAGAGAGAGAGAGAGAGAGAGAGAGAGAGAGAGAGAGAGAAAAAAGAAAGAAAAAGATTGGGGACGGGGAAGGAGGTAGAGAGAGGTAGAAGGAAATGGGAGGGTGAGTGAAAAGAGGGAGGGAGAGAGAAGGGGAGAGTGTACTTTGTGCGACAATGTAGTTAATGTCTATAAACACCGGGCTGTAGAGGCCATTGTGGCGGGGGGATTCTTACAGCAATTTGTTCACTTCTTTGTTGTTCTTGTTCTCAGCTCGTCCCGGATGAGTGACTTACTTGATATCTAGTTTTATCATTATTTTTATCACACAAATGTATTCTTATTTACTTATTTATTTTCACCTGATATGTAAATTAATAGTTTCTGTATACGCTGAGCTTATCGCCGGTTACTACACCAGAAAGCGTAGCCACGACCTGCCTCAAGCCCGAATGGCCACGGCAGAGGGCGGCGATAGGCCCGGTGGTCGTCTCCTGGTGCGAGCGAGCTCTTTCTCTTTCTCGCGGAGGCTTCTCAGGCTCCCTCCTGGCGTGGCTGTTAGCACCTGCAGAGCTCCGTCACCCTCCTCTCTCACCCTGACCCCCTCCAGTCCCCCCGTCCTCCTCCCTCTAAGACAAACCGCAGGTCTGTTCTGAGCTGTTGCGGTCGCGGCCTATTTGTCGTGGATTCCCTGACCCGCCAGGAGAGTCTGTGAGACGAGGCCTCCCGAGACGTGCAACTTGAGAGCTGAGGAGGATAGAGAGTGTTGCTCGATTAGGGCGAGCTAGATTTAGCTGTTAAGGAGGTCTAGCTATCTTGTGGTGGCCATAGGATATTAAGAATCCCATATAAGCCTACGTAAGTGGAAGATGCTAATCCTTTTTTCTTGATTTTACTGTTACCAGAGACGACCAAATATGGAATCGCAGCTGGGTGTTAGTGGCATGAGGTCGAGGGAGGAGTTTATAGGCCTATGCGGATTTAGAGAGCCAGAGGCTTGTATGTTATTAGATCGTTTATGCGATAGCTTATGCCCAATTTTACGGTGGCAGCAGATCCGTGGACGGTTACACACAAAATGGAATTGTATGCGTGTTGGTTATTTAAAGAAATATTTTCAAGGATTAACGTAAGTGGTGTACATAACTATTAGGGCTAAAGCCCTTGAATATTCTTTAAGGGCGATTATTTACTAACAAAATCGACGTCCAGTATATTGCATCACTGTTTTCCCGTGGCAGGGTGAAAGATGTAAAACTCCAGTTAACGGCCTTGTGGTCAGGAACAGTAAACGTCCTAAGGTCAACATAGGAATCGACGTAAATGTAGACGTCCTCCTATGCGCTCCAGGCCCCCAGTTGAGCCCGGCCACTACCCAGTACGAGGCAGAACTATAATTTTTGAGCAGCCCCCCGTGCCCGCTTTCCTCCCGCTGCCATTAGCGGTAACAGTGGCTCGGCGCTTCTGCCATCCCGCTCGGTCGGAAGACGCTCAATTACAGGCGGCGCTTTGTAGAGCAATCACAACGTCCCCATGGGTGATTTAGTGCCCCTTTTCTCTTGCTTGCGTTTTATGTTTTCTTTGCGGGATGCTGGGGTCGCTGGGGAAACAAATAGGGTCGATTTATCACACCGCCAGGTATAAATAGCCCAGAAATCGATTGGCGCGGTTGCCTGACGCCATAACACAACCCGGCTCTAGTGGAGTCTATTTCCAAAAGACGAAAGGTCAAACGCTTATTCAATAACGCTTCTAACAACAAAGAAACAGTGAAGCATTACGGTCTTTTCGGTGACCTTATCTTTTCCTTTGTATCACTGCTACTTTGTGCTGGATTCAGGGTCAGCGTGTGTGGAAATGATTTTGCTGTTATTGTGTAGTAGCTTTGTTGATGGTGACGATGATGATAATGATTAATCTTTCTTATTTTTGTAACTAATAATAGTTTTCGTTATATCCTTTATACTGCATTTGTATTTTGTTGTTACTTTTGTTGTTGACAATCATGTAACATATCTTCTCTTTTTTCTGTTGCAGGTAAGACCGTGGAGCAAGTGACAACCCTGAACGTAGCTGCGTCAGGTGAAGTAAAACAGCATCGGAAAGATAGATTAAGATCATTCTAGAACCAAGAGTTGTTTATTATTGTTATTGCTTCGTACCCTTATTTTTTCCTCGCTATTAATATACGCAGTTGGCTATAGAAGTTCGGAGTTATCATTGTGGCGCCACGGAAACAATGGCGTCG